>NC_053434.1:44512065-44612276 GCF_007990345.1 Gossypium hirsutum | reverse complement strand
ATGCTCAGATTGGCCGTAAAGCAAATTGAGTCAAGGTTCATCGAGCCGTATGAGATATCCGAACGAATTGGGCCAGTTGCATACAGATTGATTTTACCTCCTGAACTTAAAAAGATTCACAATGTTTTTCATGTCTCAATGCTTCGACGTTATAGATCCGATCCATCGCACATAATTAACCCATCAGAGGTTGAAATTCAATCTGATTTGAATTATGAAGAAGAACCGATTCGTATCCTAGCTCACGAGGTGAAAGAGTTGCGAAACAAAAGGTTCCGTTAGTAAAGGTGTTATGGCTCAAACACAGGATCGAAGAAGCTACATGGGAAACCGAGAAATCTATGAAAGAATGATACCCAAATCTATTCACTGGTAAGATTTTCGGGGACGAAAATTCCTTAAGTGGGGGAGAGTTGTGACAACCCTAATTTGGCCCTAGTCGGAAAGTGGTTTCGGGACCACAAAACCGAGTCATAAAAATAATTAACCGTTACAATCTATGCTTACTGTATGTGTACATGCACGTGTGAAAGTTTCATGTTTTAATTGGTCAATTGTATGTGAAATTATTAAATAGGACTTATGTGAGAAAATTCTGAAATGTGATAGGTTAATCTTAAGTGGCCTATTAATGCATGTGACAAAGAGGATGGACTTGCATGTCAAATATTCATTTTATTTAGGTAGTGGCCGGCCATGATGATATGTTATATAGAATATATGTATTATTTAATTATAATGGCTTTATAATTTTAATTTAGTAATGAATTAATAAAAAGAAAATGGGTGATGAAAACAAAGCTTCACCTTTGTTCTTCTTGGCCGAAATGTAAGAGAGGAAAGGGGAGAAAACTTCATTCGGTTGCCATAGGCTTAAATCAAGGTAAGAATTTTTATTAGTTCTTAAAATTTTAGTTGTTTTTAAGTTAGTTATCAAGTTCTTATTTCAACCCATGTTAAAATTTTGAGTTTTGGGAGAATTTGAGCTTTCGGTCATGGTGGGAATAAAATAAAATGAGTATATGTGTTAATTACCTTGTATTTGAAGTTTTGAAGAATAGGTTGTGATTAATTAAAATGATGAAGGTTAAATCTTTAAATTTAATTGAATTTGAACATTTGGCATTACCTATGATATTAGATATGAGTGTATGAAAGGTTGATTTTGAGTAGTTAGGTGTGTTAAAAAAAATAATTGATGATTTGGGTGGTATCTATGGTTGATTCGGTTATGGTCTTTGCATGAGTAAAATATACATATGGAAATGGTTGTATTTTTAGTTGATATTTGTGTTCAAAATAGTTCAATTTGTTTTAGCCACATGTGCATAAATTGTAAGAATAGAATAGATAATATGTACTTGAGTATTCGGTTATGGTTTTAGGTTCGAGTTGACGGATATGTAAAAATTAGCTTTTGGTATGTATTGATTTAGTATAGGAGTTCGAAAATGGCTTAATTTTCATGTTTAAATTCAGTTATATCCGATCATGGTTGGAGTTATTTTGATATGCATATTACAAGGTATATATGATTTGTGTTTTGGTTGCATAACTATATTTGGTTAATAATATGAATGCAAAGAGTTGTGATTTAGTATATTGTAATAAATCTGAACGGGACAGCAGCTGTAAAGTGATTTTGGAAAATCACCATAAATTGTGAGATTGGAGTTAGAAGATGAATAAACTATTTAATTAAAGCTTAATGAGCCTAGTTTCAAATGAAATCAATGATAACATATTTTGACTTCTGTACAATTAGAAATTTGATTCGTGATAAAGGGTGGTCAGATTAGTCAAACAGTGAAAAAGGGGAAAATTTTAAGAAAAATCTGGTATTGATTGGCCAAACTAAAAATTCTGAAACTTTTATGGATAAAAGATATATGAGTCTATTTTTAGGGAAATTTTACAGAAATTGATTTGGAGTTTTGTAGCTCCAGTTATAAATAATTTGGTGACTATTGCTCATGAAGACAACTTATTGTGAATTTGTGATTATGTGGTAATCATTGATAAAAATTTGTTAATGAGTTGCTTAATGTTTTCTTATAAACTTACTATGATCTATGTGTGTGAAAGGCAATTATATATATTATATTTTTGAAGAAATGCTTGAATAGTCGAATAATGACTAGTTTAAAATTTTTGAATTTAAGCTTAAGAGCAAAGAGGGTCGAAGTTGGATAGGGGAAAAGAGAAAGTAATTGAGTAGCCTTTCCGCAATCGTTCAAGTATATCCGAGGTAAGTTTTGAATAGTCACATTTAGTACGTAATTGATAATGTCTTGATATGTGTATGATAACTGTACTGCGATCTATTGATTCTATTTGAATATAGTTGAGTGACAAATAATTTATGTTTAAGGCTTAAAGCCGAATAGACATTAGAAGTTAAGCTTGGAAAGTAAATGGACATATATTCTTATGTATGTTATTGAGCCAAAAGTTATATGAATGGTGCCCATGTTATGCTATTATTCGAATGGAATAAATGAACTATGATTGTGAGATGTTATGTGAATTGAATTTTCTTGCGAATAAGTATGCATGACATTCAGTGATGTATATCCGGACTTAGGGTCCGCAGGCTATGTGCTGGAATTATATCCGGATTAGGGTCCGCAGGCTATGTGCTAGAATTATATTCGGACTTAAGGTCCGCAGGCTACGTGCTAGAAATATGTCCGGGCTAAAGTCCCGCAGGCTTCGAGCTAGTATTATACCGGGTTTAAATTCCCGCAGGCTTGTGCTGGTAATTGGTTTCAAGTCCTAAGACCTAACAGGCCTAATGCCAGTAAGTTAAGTAAGATTACGATATTGAATGCTCGCAGTAAACCATCGTCGAGTAAGTAGTATACATTTAAAATGTTCAGGTACATATTACTTACTCATCAGTGAATTGATTTCGAAGTGAATCATTAGCATCAAAGAAGAATATATATAAATATGATTGATGGTTATATTTGTGAATATGAGAATGATTTAATCGGTCATGGTATATTTGTATATGAATTATATGTTAAAATTTCTTTATGTACTCATGTACATTAAGTCAATGATTTTTGTGAATTATTATTACTAAAGAATGATACTTAAGTGTGAATGAATGTTTCGATGTTCGATAAGTCTTTAATTGTTTGTGATGCTTTAAACTTACTAAGCTTTGAAAGCTTACTCTGTTCTTTATTTCTCTATTTTATAGATTGTTGATTTTGGCCACTAACTCGGGGATCGTCAGCAGTTCATCACACTATCGATCTTTTTGGTATAGTTATATTTTGGACTCGATATGGAATGTATAGGTTAGGCTGATGATAACTATGTTTTGAAATTGTAAATATTTTGGCCATACGAAAATGGCGTATAACTTAAATATCAGTATGTATTTCAGCTCGATCTCTGTTTATGTTTATTGACACTGTGAATGAGATAATTAATTGTTTAGTTCGGTAATACCTCTTAGCCTTAATTCGGCATTCGGATTCAGGTTAGGGGTGTTACACTCGAATCACATTCACTTTTTCTTCGGTTTCTTTAATTAGATCAACTCCGTAAATATGATTTTCTTTGAGTTCAGTCCAATACAATGGCGTCTGACACTTATGACCATACAATGCTTCATAAGGTGCCATCTTCAAACTCGTCTGATAACTATTATTGTAGGCAAATTCTACCAACGGTAAGTATCTTTCCCAACTACCTTGGAATTCCAATACATAACATCTGATCATGTCTTCAAGAATCTAAATTACTCTCTCTGATTGTCCATCAGTCTGTGGATGGAAGGCAGTGCTGAAATTTAACTTCGTACCTAATGCCTCTTGCAACTTTTACCAAAACTGCGATGTAAATCTCGGATCTCTATCCGAATTGATCAACAAAGGTACTCCATGAAGTCTAACAATCTCACTGATATAAAATTCAGCCAACTTATTAAGAGAATAATCAGTACATACTGAAATAAAATGAGACGATTTAGTCAATCTATCGACTATTACCCAGATGGCATCTTTCTTCCTCAGAGTTAACGGCAACCCTGATACAAAATCCATAGTAATTCGATCCCACTTTCACTCGGGAACCATGATAGGCTGAAGTAGTCCCGAAGGCACTTGGTGTTCAGCTTTCACTTGTTGACAAATTAAGCATTTCAATACGAACTCGGAGATATCACTTTTCATTCTGTTCCACCAATATATTTTCTTCCAGTCATTATACAAACAACCACTATGTGCTTCATGCAAGATCTTTTGAATCAACTCATCATTTTTCGGTACACAAATCTGATCTTTAAACATCAAGCAACCATCAGAACCGATTCTGAAATCTGATCCTGTATCAGCCTCACATTGCTTCCTCTTGGCTTGCAAATCTTTGTCACTTTTCTGAGCTTCACAAATCTCTTGTAAAAACATCGGTCTTGTGCTCAACTCTGTTAGAATCGAACCATCGTCAGACACCGTCAACTGAGTATTCATAGCTCTCAAAGCAAACAACGACTTTCTACTAAAAGCATCGGCAAACACATTAGCTTTCCTCAGATGGTAGTCAATCACAAGCTCATAATTTTTCAATAATTCTAACCATGTCCGCTATCTCAAATTCAAGTCTTTTTGTGACATCAAGTACTTGAGACTTTTGTGGTCGATATATACTCGGCACTTTTCACCATACAAATAATGTCGCCAGATATTCAAAGCAAACACTATAGCAGCCAGTTCCAAATCATGAGTCAGATAATTCCTTTCATGAGGTTTCAACTGCATCGAAGCATAAGCCACCACTATTCCTTCTTGCATAAGTAACATCCCAAGCCATTTAGAGAAGCATCACTATACACCACAAATTCTTTACCTGACTCGGGTTGTACTAACACTGGTGCCTCAGTCAGTAACTTTTTCAATTTCTCAAAGCTTTGTTGACATTCTTCCGTCCATTCAAATTTAACATCTTTTTGGAGTAGCCTGGTCATAGGAGTAGCAATTATAGAAAATCCATTTACAAGCCGTCGATAATAACCAGCTAGACCCAAGAAACCTCTGACCTCAGTTACGTTCTTCAGCGGTTTCCAATCAACAATAGCTGAAATTTTACTGGGATCAACCCGTATACCATCACCTGAAACAATATGACCCAAAAATCTAACTTCTTGAAGCCAAAATTCGCCCTTACTAAATTTGGGATACAACTTCTTATCTCTCAAAGTTTGCAAAACTGTCCTCAAGTTCTCAGCATGCTCTATCTCATCTTTCGAATAAATTAAGATATCATCAATAAATACCACATCAAACTTGTCCAAGTATGGCTGAAATATTCGATTCATTAAATCCATAAACACAGTAGGAGCATTTTCCAAACCAAATGGCATAACTAAAAATTCATAATGGCCATACCTTGTTATAAAAGCAGTTTCAGGCACATCTGACCCTTTTACTCGCAGTTGGTAATATCCAGACCTCAAGTCAATCTTTGAAAACTATGTTGCTCCTTTCAGCTGATCAAACAAATCATCAATTCTTGGCAACGGATACTTTTTCTTGATTGTTACCTTATTTAATTGCCGATAGTCTACACACAATCTCATAGAACAATCCTTCTTTTTCACAAATAATATGTGAGCACCCCAAGGCGAAAAACTCGGTCTCACAAAGCCTTTGTCAGTTAACTCTTGCAACTGCGACTTTAATTCTTTCTACTCTGTTGGTTCCATTCTATATGGAGCAACCGAGATCGGAGTTGTTCCCGGTATCAACTCAATACCAAATTTGACTTCTTTGACAGGAGGCAAACCCGACAACTCTTCTGGAAATACATCCGTGAATTCACATACAATCAGGACTAATTCAATTTTCTTCTCAAATTCCTTTGTATTCAACACATATGCCAAATAAGCTTCATAACCCTTTCTCAAATATCTCTGAGCTGACTTCAAAGAAATCACACTAGGCAATGCCTCTGATTCATCTGATTCAACCCGCAGAATTTTACCATTTTAACATTTTAACTCAATAACCTTTTGTTTACAATTTACTATAGTATCATGCAATGTCAACCAATCCATACCCAAAATAACATCAAATTCGTCAAACGGCAACAACATCAAGTCGGCCGGAAAATAATGACCTCTAATCATCAAAGGACATTTCTTGCATACTTTATCAACTATAACACATTTGCCTAACGGGTTTGACACTTTAATCATAAATTCCATAGACTCAACAGGTATACTCATATTAGACACCAATTTCATGCACACATATGAATGACTAGAACCAAGGTCAATCAAAGCAATAATGTAAGCATCATAAAGACAGAAAATACCAGTGATCACATCGGGAGATGAAGCATCTTCACGCGCCCTTATGGCATAAGCTCTAGCCGAAGATCTAGCTTCAGATTTAAACGTTGAATCTCTGACAACATTCTTGCCGCTTGCCTCTTTCCCAGCATTTCTCAAAGATCTTCATCTCAAAACTGCACCACTAGGTTTTTCACTCTGAAATTTTTCTTTCTCAATTCTCTCGGGACAATCTCTAATAAAATGATCTGGAGAACCACACTGGTAACATTCGCTAGTTCTACACGGACCAAGGTGACTTCTACCATATCGTTGGCACTCGGGTCTAACAAATCTCGAATTTCCCACACTAGCCACAGAAGTAGTCTGAGATTTAAAACCCGCATTTTGCTTCTTACGATTCCCATACGAATGTCTGACCAAAACATGAGAATGAGAATACATATATTTGGATTTTCTAGATTGCGGTGAGAATGCACCGCTCATCAGTCTTTTCTTCAAATTTCTAGTCTCAGCCTCTGCCTTTCTCTTTTCTTTAATTAGTTCTTAAGCTTTGCAAGCCCGATCAACAAGTACTAAGAACTCTTTCAACTCAAGAATTCACACAAATAGTTTGATGTCTTCATTGAGTCCGTCTTCAAATTGTTTGCACATTTTAGCCTCTGAAGGAATACATTCTGTAGCATACTTACTCAACCGAACGAACTCCCATTCGTACTCAGTAACTGTCATGTTGCCTTGTTTGAACTCGAGAAATTCTTTACGCTTCTGTTCAACAAATCTTTCACTGATGTATTTCTTCCGAAATTCTTCTTGAAAGAACTCCTAAGTCACTTTCTCCTTTGGTACCATTGAAATCAATGTCTTCCACCAATAATAGGCTGAATCTCTCAACAAGGATATAGCACATTTTAAGCACTCTTTAGGTGTACCAGACAATTCATCAAATACTCGAATAAAATTCTCAAGCCAATATTCTGCTTTCTCGGCATCATCATCAATATTTGCCCTGAACTCTTCAGCCCTTTGCTTCCGAATTCTGTCAATTGGGGTTCTATGAATTTCGTCAAATCCATACCTTGAGGCATTGGGGGTACAAGTTGAGGAATCGGGGGAGGTGGGGGAGGTTGTTGAGCATTTAGGTTTGTACAAACGAACTCGGTGTACCATGCATTCATTTCATCATCTGGAGAAAGGCTTCCCGAGCCCCTTCTCCTCCTCCTTGACTAACAGTAAGAGGTCGGTTTTCAGTCAGCACCACCCCTTCAGCAGGAGCTGGTGCATTGCTCTCTACATCATCGGCCACAGCTGGATCAAGATCCATTTACTATAAAAAAATCAATTTAAAGGTTAGGAGTCATGACACTATCACAATATATATGGTATGTATAGCAAAACATGTACATACGCCACATTAGTCAGAGAACCAACTAAACCGTAGCTCTGATACCACCAAATGTAACAGCCCCTTACCCAAGACCATCGCTGGAGTTGAGCACGAGGCATTAACAGACTTAAATTATCACTTAAACAATTTCAAACAATTTATTTCACCTTTCGTAATAAACTGCCCATCTGCATCACAGTCGTTAAAAAAATAATATCTCAAGCTACGAACCTCAAAATTAAAATCCATTAATTTTTCCTGAAACGAGACTTATATATATATTTACTAATATTTTTTCCAAAATTTTTGGTCGGGCCAATTAGTACAGTTTATTAGTTAAAATTTCCCCTATTTCAGTGTTCGACTACTCTAACCTTTGTTCACTACGAATCACTTTTCTCTCTTTACAGAATTCAGATGACTATGTCATTTGTTTCTCTTAAGAGCATACTCAATAAGGAAACTGTACATATAAAGTATGACTCCTAAATATTTTTGTACAATTTTTAGTGAATTTCTAAAGTCAGAATAGGGGATTCAGAAATCGCTATGACCCTATTCCACCAAAACTCACATAAAATACAACTCATTTACCTGTTTTGTTTCTTCCATATGAAAATAGATTCAATAAGATTCAATTTCATATTTTATTGATCATCTAATCCTATTTCTAATAGTTTTAGTGATTTTTCAAACTCACATCATTGCTGCTATAATGATACTATTTTATAGCAAATTTCATCTTTTTTATGAATTTCCATAGATTAGATAGCACATTAAGCATACATAACACCAAATATGATATTGATTAGCCGTTCCAATGACTAATCATTACCAAACATTTCCTTACCACCCAATAACCATATCATAGGATAATATACACAAAATGATTATAATGCTATACATGCCATACTCAAAATATACAAGCCAATATACCAAAATAGTCCACGGATAGTGTGAGCGAGCCTCCGACCAGTCCCGATTTCCAAGATGGCTTGTCAAAACTACAAAGAATGGAAAGAAGAGAGTAAGCATAGATGCTTAGTAAGTTCACATGCAAATAGCAAGTAACATAATCATGCAATCCAACATAAAACATCATTTGCATAAATATCACCAAGACATTCATGTTACATTTGCATTTACCATCTTACCACAGTTTCATCATCCTAAGTTCTTAACCCGAGGGTTTAAGCGCATACCTGTCCAAATTTTCTCATTCACCACACTTACCAACATGTCACCTTCATCTTAAGTATTCTCCTTATTCACTTAAGATTCACCCGTTGAACACATCGGAATATAATTTGGATACACAGATTGCATGCACATAAATGCCATACCTGTAGCTAGACAAACTCAATAGCCTGTGAAAATTATGTAGCCAAGCTACCACGTAACCTGCCCATAAGTGAACTCGGACTCAACTCAACGAGCTCGGGCGTTCGCATCCATAAGTGAACTCGGACTGAACTCAACGAGTTCGGATGCCTAGTTACATCTCACGAACTCGGACACAACTCAACGAGCTCGAAACTCAAATATCTTAGTGACATGTCACTTGTATCCTAATCTATTCCCAAGGTTCAAACAGGATTTTCCTCAATCACACATCTTTGTTGTCTTCCACGGAATGTTGGAACCGATACTTGATAGCATTTCATATTTATCAAGTAGCTCACATAATTTGCATATTACTAAATAATAATCCACAAAGCAGAATATTTCATGATAATAATCATCATATCATATAAATAACATTAAATTACTTAAAATGACAATTATGTTACTACATTTACACTTGAACTTACCTCGGTACAAAATGTTAGAAATCGAGCCTAATCCTCGTAAACTTTATTTTTCCCTCGATCATGACTCGAATCTTGTTTCTCTTGATCTAAAATAACAAATTTAGCTTGTTTAATACTTAGATTTATTAAAACAGTCCTTGACCCAAACTTTGACAAAATTACATTTTTGCCCCTAAACTTTTACATATTTCCACTTTTGCCCAAAGGCTCGGAAATTAAACTTCATCTTATTTTCTTATGTTTTATGACATGCTGATCATTTTTCCCTTCTATGAAACATCAAATTCTCACTCTAACATGTACTTATAAACATTAGGTATTTTTACCGATTATGTCGTTTTACTCGTTTTCACGTAAAATCGCTTAGAAAAAGTTGTTTAACACAATTTCAAGCTTCATATTATACCATAAAACATAAAAATAAACACAATTGACCGATGGGCATTTTTCCAAATATAAACCCTAGGTTAAATTATTGCTAGAATAAGCTTAATCAAGTTACCGGGACTCCAAAAACATAAAGAACATTAAAAACGGGGCTAAAATGGACTTACAATCGAGCTTGGAAGCTTGAAAAACCCTAGCTATGACTTCCTCATGTGAAATCCGGCCAAGGGGTTGAAGATGGACAAAAATTGGCTTTTAATTTTGCTTTTAATTCATTTTGATAACTAAATGACCAAAATGCCCTTAATTAAAAACTATGGTGTTTTATCTTCCTTTAGGTTTTTTTGTCCAAACTAGTATAATGGTCTAATTACTATCCAAGGACCTCCACTTTAAAAACCCATTACTCACAAGTACTTAGTACCTTTGTGAACTAGAACACACATTTTACAACTTTTGCAATTTAGTGCTAAATATCAAATTGGACCTTCTATCGATAAAATTTGTAAACAAAATTTTCACACAATCATGAAATCATGCCATAGACCTTAAAATGATAATAAAATAATTATTTTTATCTCAAATTTCTGGTCCCAAAACCACTATTCTGATTAGACCCTAATTCGGAATATTACAAAAGCGGTGCTAAAATGTAATTTAGTACCTAGTGCATCTTGCAGTTTCTTCCAAAGCAACGATGTAAACCTCGGATCTCTATCCGAAACAATAGAAATAGGTACCCCGTCTAATCGTACAATTTGAGAAATGTACAATTCAGCTAGCTTATCAAGCGAGTAATCTGTATGGACTGGAATAAAGTGAGCTGACTTCGTCAATCTATCAACAATAACCCAGATTGCATCTGTCTTGCTTGGTGTTAACGGTAAACTAGATACAGAATCCATCATGACTTGATCCCATTTCCATTCAGGTATCATAATCGGCTGAAGTAATCCCAATGGTACCTGATGCTCGCTTTTACTTGCTGACATATGAAACATTTCGACACGAAGTTTGAAATATCTCTTTTCATACCGTGCCAACAGTAGTACTGCTTCAGATCATTATACATCTTTGTGCTACCCAGATGAATAGACAGTCTACTATTATGAGCTTCATTACAAATCATCTGAACCAACTCAGGATCCCTTGGTTCACATATTCAGTTTTTGAACCGCAAACATCCCTCAGCATCAACCTGAAATTCTGAGTCAGCATTCGAATCACAGTGATTCCTTTTTGCTATCAAGTCATCATCAACCTTTTAAGCTTCACAAATCTGTTGAACAAATAATGTTGTCGCTTTTAATTCTACTATAATCGTACCATCGTCAATCATAGCCATATCTGCATTCATTGCACACAGAGGAAACAGTGATTTTCGGCTTAGGGAATCAGCAACCACATTAGCCTTTCCCGGGTGATAATCAATCACAAGCTCGTAATCTTTAAGCAACTTTAACCATCGTCGCTATCTCAAATTCAAATCTTTTTGAGTCATCAAATATTTGAGACTTTTGTGATCAGAATAAACATGACATTTTTCACCGAACAAATAATGATGCCATATCTTCAAAACAAATACTATAGCGACCAATTCGAGATCGTGTGTCGGATAGTTCTTTTCGTGCAGCTTTAACTGTCTTGAGGCATAAGCTACAACTTTGCCTTCCTGCATTAGAACACAGCCCAAACAATTCAAGGATGCATCACTAAAGATAACAAACTCTTTACCCGATTACGGTTGAACAAGCACTGGAGCTTCAGTCAAAAAAGATTTGAATTGGTCGAAGCTTTTCTGACACCTTTCTGTCCACTCAAATCTAATATCTTTTTGAAGTAGCTTTGTCATCGGAGTTGCAATCATCGAGAAACCTTTTAGAAATCGCCTGTAGTAACCAGTAAGTCCTAGAAAACTTCGATTTCAAGTGATCGGCATGCTCAATTTCATCACGAGAGTAGATCAATATATCATCAATAAACACCACAAACTGATCTAAGTACTGTCTGAAGATCCGATTCATCAAATCCATGAAAACAACAGGTGCATTAGTAAGTTTGAACAGCATCACCAAAAACTCATAATGTTCGTATCTCGTTCGGAAAGCAGTCTTAGGCACATCAGAATCTCTAACTCGCAACTGATAGTAACCCGATCTCAAATCTATTTTCGAAAACATTGAAGCTCCCTTTAGCTAATCGAAAAAATCATCAATGCGTGGCAACGAATATTTATTCTTTATGGTCACTTTATTGAGTTGTCGATAATCAGTGCACATTTTTATAGTTCCATCCTTCTTTTTTCACAAATAGAACTGGCGCACCTAAAGGAGAGAAACTTAGTCACGCAAAACCTCTATCTGTCAGCTCCTGTAATTGGGCTTTTAATTTTTTTAACTTAGTAGGTGCCATTCGGTATAGAGCAATCGAAATTGGAATCATCCTCGGTACTAACTCAATACCAAACTCTACCTCTCGAATAGGCAGCAATCCCGACAATTCTTCAGGGAACACATCCAGATACTCGCATACCACTAGTACAAATTCAATCTTCTTTTTAGTTACTTTACTATCAAGCACATACGCAAGGTAAGCTTCACAACCCTTTCTCACATACTTCTGAGCCCATACAGAAGATATCCCTGCTGGTAAACCATTCAGATCAGTAGACTCAATTGAGATTATCTCATCATTCTAGCACCGCAAATCAATACTCTTTCGTTTACAATTCACCACCACATCATGTACTGTTAACCAATCCATTCCCAGAATTATATCAAACTCATCAAATGGCAATAGCATTAAATCAGTCGGGAAACATGAATCTCAAATCATCAGGGGCAGTTCTTACACACTTTATCAACTAACACACATTGGCCCAGAGGGTTTGATATTGGAATCACAAACTCAGTAGACTCAACAGGCAAAGTCTTACTGGATACTAATGTTTCACACACATAAGAATGAGTTGAACCGGGATCAATTAAATCAATTACACTAATAGTATATAGAATGAATATACCAGTAATAACATTAGGGGATGAGGCTTCCTCTTGAGCGGGAATGGCCTATGCTCTGGCAAGTGCATGAGTCTCGGATCAAACTGTTGTATCCAAAGCCCCTCTCTGAGTACCACTCCTACCTCTCGTGTTCTTGGGTGGTCTACCCCTAGCTGTAGCGCCACTCGGTCTCACACTCTGAACATTATCTTTCTCAACTGGCTCCGGGCAATCCTGAATGAAATGATCTCATGAACCACATCTATAACAGACTCTATTGTTATACTTGCCCCAAAATTCACCTACATGCCATCTTCCACATTACTGACACTCAGATTTATTCGGCCAACACTGGCAATCGAAGTGGCTTGTGAACTCACTGGTGGTTGATCTCATATAGAAAGCTCGATAGTAGTCTTAAATCAGTTGCTATCATCTCGGAACTTCTTTGATGCCGACTGAAAATTCTTACTCGTTGATCTCTTGCGAAAATCTCTAGCTTCGAACTCCGCTTTTTTGTTCTCTTTCCCCAGCTCTTCAGCTTTGCAAGCTTGCTCGACAAGTACTACAAACTCTTTTATTTCAAGTATTCCAACAAGCAATTTATTGTCTTCATTTAGCCCTTCTTCAAATCTTTTACACATAGCAGCTTCAGGTGAAACACACTCTCGGGCAAATCGACTGAGTCTCACAAATTTTCCCTCGTATTCAATGACAGTCATACGACCCTATTTAAGCTCGAGAAACTCTTTATGTTTCTGATCTATGAATCTCTGGCTGATATATTTCTTACGGAATTCATCTGAAAGAATTCCCATGTGACCTGTTATTTCGGCACAACCGAAACCAAAGTATAACACCAATGATAGGAAGAATCGCGTAACAAAGACATGGCACATTTTAGACACTCATCAAGAGTACATGATAGTTCTTCAAATACTCGGATAGTGTTATCGAGCCAAAATTCAGCCCTCTCAGCATCGTCATTATCTGTGGCCCTAAATTCTTGGGCCCCGTATTTTCAAATTTTATCAACAGGGGGCTTATTTAATCTCATAGGATCAATAGTAGGAGGTACCACATGCATCAAAGGTGGGTTATTCGGGTTCGAGGGTTGTTGAACAGCCGAATTTGTTCGAATATATTGAGTAAAACACTCGTTCATCATATTATAAAAGGCTTGTTTAGCCCTATCATCATGGTTACTTGTATTCGGTCGAGAATCAACTAGCGCTGTCCCTTGTATGGGAGTAGGCGCTACACTCTCGACATCATCCACTACGGCTCGATCGGGATCAGGATCCATTTATTATACAAAAAACACATTTCAAGTGTCAGGAGTCATCACACTATCACAGTATAATTTATGGCATGTATAGCTAGACTCAAATAGCTAGGTTAGTTTGAGAATCGGCTAAACCGTAGCTTTGATGCCAATCAAATGTAACACCCCATAACCCAATTCCGTCGCCAGAGGGGTTACAAGGTATTACCTAATGATCACAACAACATTTGAACACTCATATAGCAAAATTAGACTGTACAATACTATTTTACCAAGCCGAATTTATAAATAAATATATTTCTAATCAAAATTTTAAGCTTATAAAAAAATATGTTATAAAAACTCATGCCAATATAAAATTACACAATAAATTCAACATGAATATGCAAACATAGTATAATGTATGCGCATAACAAGAAAATGAAAAGAATTCATTAATAAAACTAACACAAATTAGTGTCATGGTTCCTTTGGTCTCTTTTGAACTTGGTTAGTTACCAACTCATTTGCTTATACTTATTTACAAAGTCAGTTGACCATTTTACAAATTCATTTAAAAACAATTAATAGGTTAAACCGAATGCCGCCAATGCTTGATATTTACTCAACAAAATAAGATATATATATATACTTAACAAAAATTATGCGCATGAAGTAACGTTATAACAAGAACAAATGTGCATCATTTCTCATCAATATTTAAGCAAAATGACCATGTCCATTTCAACCATTTTGAAATTCTATATTAAACCATATATGCTCAATGTGCATTCCAAAATCATATATATATAATAAACCGAATATAAATACCAATTAATAAGCTTAAAACATACTCATACTTGCCATTACCACCGAATATCAATATCCAACCCACAATTGATCAAATTATAAGTATAAATATTCAATCATCAACCAAAAATATATAATACAACTCACTTATCACAACATATACATATCAATATTAAACTTACACCACCATAGCATATAATACTTAGACTCGATTAATGCTTATTCCATCATATTCAAATTTTACCAAACTAATATTATAACCCATATTGATCATTACGATAATCAAATACGCATAGTTTAGGTATCACAAATAAAGGCAAACTCAAACCACAACCAAACATAACCAAACTTTAACATGTAAATTAAGTCATTTTCGCATGACTTAACCATTATACATATATGAAATTTAAACATCTCCAAAAGAGTTATTAGCGTATACATGCCATAAGTACCAAACCAACTTTTAAAAGTACCAAATATTGAAGATAGGGTGGATGACTTTACTAACGATCCCCAAGGGTGTAACGATCTCCAAAATCTATAAAATAAAGACAAGAAAAACACATCCAAAGTAAGCTACCATAGCTTAGTATGTTATAAGCATCAAAAACTCCAAATTCAATTTAATAGTCTAGTATCATGCTACTAGATCATTTAGTCAATATCTTACCACATTCAAGGCAATTTATTAATCATATACTCAATTTCAACTAAGTCCAATATGCATCTGCTCAACCACAATATACTATATTACTCTCAAACACAAAATCGAATGCATTTAGCATTCCATCATCGTATAACATTAATATATTCGAGCACAAAGCCATTAAAACCAATCTATCATTATACATACTTTCAATTTAAAATATCCATCACATAGAATCGATACTCACCTGCACAAACTTGAGCTATACATCATAGTTGTTCATCAAGAAATTTGAAGCTTTAATTCATTCAACCATTCCCGATTTACTCAAATAAATCACACACTTAGTGCTAATGTTTACTCGAAAATATATATTGAGTTTGCACACTTAGTGCTCGATATTTAAACTCGCACACTTAGTGGTCAATAACCACATTCGCATACTTAGTGCAAGATTCAGATCCGTAATCATTTATAGTGCAAGATTCACATCCGTAATCATTTATACTCGCACACTTAGTGCCTAAATTCCATTACTCAATACACATCAATTTAAATTCATCAATTCCCTTTGAATTGGGCAACATCAATCTTTCATGTAATTCATTTCGGCTCATATACTTAAATTGATTTAAATTTAATCAACAAAAAAAAATTCTTAATAACTTACCTTGAATATCAAAGGACAGTTGAATTCGACTACTCAACAATTTTTTATTTTCCCTGATCCACGTCAGATCTTTTTGGTTCTTGATCTAAAAAGTTCCAAATTAAGCTCATTCAAATAGAATTTCATTCATAGTCCAAATACACATAATTGAGAAATTTACCAATTTACCCCTAACATTATGCGCTTTTACAATTTAATCCAATTTTCACAAAACACAAAATATGAAGAATTTGCATATACAATGCTGGGGCTAAATGTTCACTAGGCTTATATAAGTCCTCCCATTTCACTAATTTCACAATCTAGTCCTTCAATTTAGTATTTTCACAATTTAACCCTAAATGCTCAAAATTACCAAAAATCCCAATACCAAAAATGTTAATTTAACACATTTATTTTATTTTCTAACATAAAACATAAATTTCACCAAACTATCAACAATGGCACTTCATGAGTACGTAATCAAATTTCAAAATTCCAAGCATGGGCTTTATAGTATTCAAAGCAACGATCTCAAAAACGTAAAAATTAATAAAAACCGAACTCAAATCACTTACCTAATTGAATTTGCAAGGACCGAAAATATCAAAGCTTAAACTTTCTTTTCTTTCTCTTAGTTTGTTCATCTTTTATCAAATATAATATATTAACATGTATTAAAATATACCATAATGCCATAAAATATAATAAACAATTCAAGTCATTAATTCATGCATATTGGTCGGCCACTAATTCCTATTTATGGCCAAATTGAAACCTTAATATTCCATAATATAAAAACAATCATAATTTGGCCCTTACACATTAACCCTTAAATTTGCCATTTTACGCGATTAAACCCTTTTTCATCAATCGACCTCCAAACACTAAAATTTTTTAAACGAGACTTTTCCAAAAGCAACTTCACACATTTTAAGCATAGAAAATAATATTTAAATATTATTCTGACTTAGATTCATGGTCCCGAAACCACCATTCCAATTAGGGTCAAAATTGGGCAGTTACATTCCCCCAGTAAAGCTGTTTCAGATCATTATACATCTTCGTACTACTCAGGTCAATAGATAACCGATTGTTGTGAGCTTTATTCTAAATCATCTAAATCAACTCTGAATTTCTTGGGACACATATTCAGTTTCTGAACCTCAAACAACCCTCAGCATCAACTCTGAACTCTGAATCAATACTTGAATTATGTTTAGCTCGCTTTGCTAACAACTCATCATCTACTTTTTGAGCATCATAAATCTGTTGAGCAAATAATGGTCTTTTTTTTAATTTAGCTATTATCGGACCATCATCAGTCATAGCTATATGCACATTCAGTGCACACAAAGCAAATAGTGATTTTCGACTTAGAGCATCAGCAACGACATTATCCTTTCCCAGATGGTAGTCAATCACAAGCTCGTAGTCTTTTATCAATTCTAACCATTGGCGTGTTCTGAAATTCAGATCTTTCTGAGTCATCAAGTATTTTAGACTTTTGTGATTAGAATAAACATGACATTTCTCACCGAACAGATAGTGACGCCATATTTTTAGTGCAAACACAATAGCTACAAATTCTAGATCATGTGTCGAATAGTTCTTTTTCATGCAGCTTTAATTGTCTCGAGGCATAAGCTATGACTTTGCCTTCCCGTATCAAAACTGATAAGTCGTAATTTATACATATTTGCATCCCATGCTTAGCATATTTTTGGATAAATTATCATCAGATTTGTGGAATTCGATGCTCCTAATCCTTTAATTACATGTTTTATACTTAGGTGAGCATAGGAGAGTAAAAAGAGAGACAAACGGGCCAAAAACAGAGAAAATGGGTCAACGTGGGAAATCAACACGGCCTGAGCTTCCTTACACGAGTTGTTCACACGCCCGTGTCTATTTAACAGATTGCAACATGGCCTAAGCCACCTCACACAGGCGTGTCCCTGTCGGGCCTAAATCTAGTCCTATTCGGAAAAGGCCACTCTTGAGGGATTTGAAGCATTCTAAAGCCTATATAAACACTCCAAGAGGTACCTAGAAAAGACACACAGAGTAGGAGGCAAGGAATTCCTCGAAGAAAGCTAATTGATCCTTCTCAAAAGCTGGATTCTCCTTCAAGACTGAAGATCTCCTTACAATTTCCTTCAGGGGTTTTTGGGTTTTCTTTATGTTTTGTTATTATTCTTCTGAGATGTTTCCTTTTACACTTATGAACTAAATCCCCTAAATACCTAAGGGGAATGAAACCTAAGACGGATCTTGTTATTATTTTCTGAATTATATGATAAATATTTGATTTGATCTTAATTATGTGTTCTTAATTCTTGCTTTAATATTCCAGGATATTGATTCAAGTATTGATGTGCTTATTTAGAGGAGAAAAAGTCTCTGTCTAAGAGTAGATCTAGCATAATTAAGCGAAGTTGATTGCACCTCTAGACATAAGGAGACATAAATCTGCCGGATTAGGGTCAAACCTAAGAAGGGAATCCATAGATCGAGTTAATGCAACACTAGGGGTTTTAATTAGAAAGAGATTTCAATTAATCAACCTAGGGTTAAACATTGTTAGTCTCGAGAAAGATAATAATATAAATTAGGGGTTTCTATGGATGAAATCAAATGAATAAATCGTCTAATTTAGAGTCAAATAACAAGTGAAGTCTAGGTGGATTTTTCCCTTGGGTATTGTCTAAATCAATCAGTTTTCCCAAAAGCGTTTCCCTAGTTTACTTTTTGTGCATTCTTAGTTTAGTTAATTAGTTTAGATAAAACAATTCCCCTTATTTTTAGGCTAGATAATAAAAAGAAAGTTAATACTAGTACTTTTAGTTCCTGTGGGTTTGACATTCCGGTCTTACTATAAACTATACTACTGTTCGATAGGTACGCTTGCCTTCATCGTGATAGTAGTTAGTTTTTAAGTACGATCAATCATAAATATAAAACTCATCACACACACCAAGTTTTTGGTGCCGTTGCCGGGGAACTAAAATATTAGGAATTCTTAATTTTTATTACTTTAGCCATTTATTTTATTGCAATTTAAATTTTACTTTAGTTTTCTTAATTTTACTAAATTTTCTTTTTTTTTTCTTCTAGCAGGTTTTTATAGTTTATGACTAGAAGAAACGCGTCAGGACCATTAATTTTTTACAGTTAGATTGAAAGCATAGTTCGCCGAAACTGAAGAGAAATAAGGCAAAACCTAATAAACATAGATGAAGGACAAGAGGAAGATATCCATAATACAACCGAGGAGATGGCTGAAAATTAGAATAATCAGCTTTCTCTTGTGGTTGCTGCAGATCCAATAAATCAGAATCCTGCTCCTCGTACTATTGATGATTATGCTAAACCTACTTTAACAGGAGCCGAATCGAGTATAGTTAGACCTGCTATTGCTGCAAATAGTTTTGAACTGAAACCTAACACAATTCAAATGATACAACAGTTTGTTCAGTTTGATGGTTTGCAGGATGAAGATCCAGATACTCATTTGGTGAATTTTCTAGAGTTTTGTGACACATTTAAGATCAATGGTGTTTCTGATGATGCCATTCACCTGTGGTTATTTCCCTTTTCATTCAGGAACAAAGCTAAACTGTGGTTGAACTCATTACCACGAGGGTCAATCACTACTTGGGAACAAATGATCGAAAAGCTTTTACTTAAATATTTTTCGCCGACTAAAACAACTAAGTTGAGGAATGATATCTCTTCTTTTGTGTAGATTGACCTATTAACACTCTATGATGCATGGGAGAGATACAAGGATTTATTGAGAAAGGGCCCTCACCATTGGTTACCTCTATGGCTACAGGTTCAGACGTTTTTCAACGGTGTGAAACCCTCAACAATACAACTTATCGAAGCAGCTGCCGATGGAACTTTGAATAACAAAACACCTGAAGAGGCTTATGAATTTATTGAAGAGATGTCACTGAATAACTATCAGTGGCAAGTCATGAGAACAAAGCCGACAAAAACAGCCGGTGTTTTCAACCTCGATGCGGTTACTATGCTATCTAACCAGGTAGAACTTTTAAATAAAAAGATTGACGGTTTGTATGGTTCTACACAGGTACATCCAGTGATGAGGTGCGATTCTAATGGAGGAGTAGTACACACAGAATATCAATCCTCCAACCCTAGCACCGAGGAGGAACAAGTTCAATATATGGGTAATAATAATTCTAGATCTCAAAATAACCCATACAGTAACACCTATAATGCAGGTTGGAGGAACCATCCCAACTTCTCATGGGGTGGATAGGGAAATCAAAGGCCACAACATCCCCTAGGTTTTCAGCAGCCAGCTTACTAGCATGAGAAGAAGCCGAACCTCTAGGAGATGCTAACAAAATTCATCTTGGTGTCAGAAACTCATTTTCAGAATACCGAAACTGTACTTAAGAATCAACAAGTGTTAATTCAAGGGCTCGAAACCCAGATAGGCCAACTCACCAAACTGGTTTCTGAACAACCATAAGGTAGCTTGCCGAGTAATACTGAATCGAACCTAAGGGAACAACTCAATGCAATTACCATTTGAGATAAGGAAGAGTTAGTTGAACTTGAACCAGAACTGAGGCAAGGAATTATGGTAAGTAAAGGTAAAGGTGAGACGGACCACATGGACGAACAATTTGGTAAATTCCTTAAACTATTAAAGAAATTACACATTAACTTACCGTTTATTGAATCTCTTTTGCAGATGCCAAACACATGTAAATTTTTAAAGGAGCATTTAGCTAATAAATGAAAGTTGAATGAGGCGTTGCATTTAGAGTTGAACGCAGTTTGCTCAGCCATTCTACAGAATAAGCTACCCAACAAGTTGAAAGATCTAGGGAGTTTTACAATTCCTTGTTTAATTGATAGTTTGAACGTGAATAATGCATTGGCTGATTTAAGGGCGAGCAATAATGTTATGCCTTATAAAATGTTTAAACAGCTAGGTCTTAGGAAACCCAAACAAACTAGGATGAGCATTCAATTGGCTGATAAAACCATTAGATTTCCTAGGGGTATTATTGAAGATGTCCTTGTTAAAATCGATAAATTTATACACCCAGTAGACTTTATTGTTCTAGATATGGAAGAGGATAGTAACATACCTTTGATTTTAGGACAACTCTTCTTAGCAACTGGTAGATCTATTATTGATGTTGGCACAGGTGAACAAATTCGTGTTGGTGATGAAACAATCGCTCTTCAAGCTTGTAATTTGAATAACACATCGAATAGTGAGGGTGGTTGTATAAATCGTGGTACTAATACTAATCATGTAGCGAAACCTTCTTTGCAGGAAACACGTTTGAGGAGCATACATGAGCCATGTTCAAGTAACAACAAAGGACCCATCTATGAAGAATGAAGACTTCAGGTCGATGAACTAGATGAATGGCGAACACCTGTCAAGGAGAAACCAAAAGCATACGAAAAATCGAAGTGACACCACAATGAACATAAGCATGAAACAAAGCAAACTAAAGTTGGGGACAAAGTATTGTTAGATGAATATGACCCCCGAATTGCTACTCTAGAGCACAATAGGGACAGAGCGACTCCCTTCACGGTAATGAACATCTTCCCAAATGGTACAGTCGAGGTAACACATACTATATTCGGAACTTTTAAGGTAAATAATACTCGACTCAGACCTTATTTTGATAAAACTGATAGCCGAAGTGAGGAGTTTCAACTTCTCAATCCACCGTAATCACACGAAATTGAGGTAAATCTAGCTTAGACTATAAATAAGCACTTCTCGGGAGGCAACCTGAGCACAACAGTGTTGATTTATTTAAATTTTAGTTTTTAACATCTAAATCACTAACTGAGTCCTTTAACACAAGTTTCCCACATCCACATGACTAGGCACACGGGCGTGCCTTAGGCCGTGTTCATACCACGGGAGGAGACACGGCAGTACGATACGGCCGTGTGAAAATAGAGCAAAATTTTTCCCCAACACGGGATTCGATACATTGCCATGGTCGTGCTACATGGCCATGGGCAATCCTTCCAAAACAACATGGGCGTGCAACACGCCCGTGTCTATAAGCCTTGGGTGAAACTGCCAAAACAACAGGCATTCGAGACGCCCATGTCTAGAAGCCTTGGTCGATACTGTCAAAATAACACGGGCGTACGCATATACACGGGCGTGGGAGAAGCGAACAAAGCAGGACACAACTTTGTGCACCAACACGCCCAAAGAGCATGGGCGTGGGCCAAATTTCAGACGCGCCTAAATTTGAAAATCCCAAAACACACGGGATGAAATAAGGGCACACAGGCATGGCCCATGACCGTGTGTCCTAAAATATATATAAACCCCCACTATTCATCAACCCTTTCCCCCAATACCTAACCCTAGCCGCTGAAAATCCCTTCTCCCACCACCTACCTGTAACACCCTGTACCCGAGACCGTTGCCGGAGTCGGACACGAGGGGTTCACAGACTAAATTCGCTTACTATTGCAGTCCATTTTAAAATTTTTTCCATGCAGTTGGCTAACTGCGTCACTGTCACCTTAAAAATCATATCTTGAGTTTCACAACTCGAAAATCAGTTTCGTGATTTTTCCCTGAAACTAGACTCATATGGCTATCTACATCTCTTTTTCTAGAATTTTTGGTCGGGCCAATTAATACAGTTTATTAGTCAAAGTCTCCCATGTTACAGGGATCGACTACAATGACCTTTGCGCATTACGACTTGGATATCTCCCTGCACAGAGCTTAAATACTGATGCCGTTTGTTTCTATAGAAACTAGACTCAGAGGGGAATCTATACATATATGGCATGACTCCTAATTATCTCTGGTTAATTTGTAATGAATTTCCAAATTCGGAACAGGGAGTCCAGAAACCGTTCTGGCCCTGTCTCACGAGAACCTGAATATCTCTTAACATACTATTTATATGATCGTTTCGTTAATTTCCTATGAAAATAGATTCATTAAGGTTCGTTTAAATAATTTATTCATTATTTAATTCCAATCCTACTATTTTTAGTGATTTTCCAAATCTACATCACTGCTGCTGCCAGCATCTGCCTTTAAGGTAGACTTTACCTACTTCATAGTTTCCATGATTCAACTAGCCCTTTTAGCATAAATAGCACAAATTATGATAGTGATTAACCATTCCATACCAAATGATTATAACATTATGCTCAAACATATATAAGCCATTTTCGCATGGCTATATACATTAACCAAAATATTCCTCCGCCACTAGTGTATTTTATACATGCCATATGATAATCCAAAACATAGCAGTACCAAACAGTGGATAGTGATAGTGTGACTAGTTGCTGACGATCCCCGAGCCTGTAGCTTCGCAATAAGATCTATAAAACAGAGGAAACAGAGTAAACGGAGTAAGCATTACAATGCTTAGTAAGTTTTAAGCAGTGTCAACAGATAACAATCAAATTATAACATAGTTGTTCGTATTTTTATTTCACTCTTCCTTCGGGCATACTATCCCTTTACCGAATACGCACATCTCATCATATACAATAGGCAGATAAACTTTCACATAAAAGTGAGCTCATGTGACATAGATATATCATATGATTTCACATCACCCCTCACACTGATCCGATGTCACATAATCATAGGAATAGTCTCATAGATTGCTCTCGTATGCATCACATAACTACCTTATGATTTAGTGCAAATCAAGCTCACATATAAACTTGGAGTACATACCTGTTTAACCTTTCGCATTGAATATATTTATAAGCAATTCTTATTACGAAGTCTTACCCGGACATAATCTCCACACGAAGTTATCAGGTCTTACCCGGACAAAATCCCCACACGTAGTCATCGGGTCTTTAGAGCTCGGATATAGTACGAGCACGAAGCTTACGGACATTAATCAGTGATAATATTCTCGCATAAAGCCTGTGGGGTTTTAACCCGGATATAGTACTGACACAAATGCCCTTCGGGACTTATCACATTTATACACTTTCACATCCATCACGTTGGCCACTCGGCCTTGTCACATATATACACTTTCACATTCATCACATCGGCCATTAGGCCTTATCACATATATACACTTTCACATTCATCACATCAGCCATTAGGCCCTATCACATATATATACACTTCCACATTCATCACATCGGCCATTAGGCCTTATCACGTATATACACTTTCACATTCATCACATCGGCCATTAGGCCTTATCACATATATATACACTTTCACATTCATCACATCGGCCATTAGGCCTTATCACATATATATACACTTTCACATTCATCACATCGGCCATTAGGCCTTACTATCATTTCATATTCGAATACTCATAAACTTACAATACCACGATTTAGAATTCAAGTATGGGTTTAATCAATAGCTTATGAGCAACTAAAACAAGTTTATCAAGGTTCACAACATAATCTCAAATTCAGCACAAGCTGTTTTTCCTGAGCAATAGTAACTAAATTATTTATAACTGGAGCTACAAAACTCCAAATCACTTTCCGTTAATTTTTCCTGAATATAGACTCGTATATCTTCCATCCATAAAATTTCCAGAATTTTAGGTTTGGCCAATCAATACCAGATTTTTCTTAAAGTTTCCCCTGTTTCACTGTTTGACTAATCTGACCACTCTTCACTACGAATCAAATTTCTCATTTTACAGAATTCAAAATGTGTTGTAGTTGATTTCATTTGAAACTAGACTCATTAAGGAGTCTAAGCATATAAATTTTATCTTATAACCATTTTTGTACAATTTATAATGATTTTCTAAAAACAGAACAGAGGATTACAGTGTCATTCTGCGCTGTCTCACACAACTTTAAGTATCTCATTATCGGAAATTCCTTTGCTTACACGGTTTCTTTTATAAAAAACTAGACTCATTAAGCTTTAATTTTATGTCTCATTCAGCCTCTAATTCAAGTCCATGAATTAATGGTGATTTTCTAAAATCACGTTACTGCTGCTGTCTGAAGCAGACTATTTCAAATTACCCTTAAATTCCCAAGCTCAAACACTTAAGAACTTACCATTTGAGCTTAGAACATATCATGGCCACATCTTATCTTATTAAATCAACTCATCATGTCCTATTATAATTGAATTTACTCAACGTTTAAACACTTAAAACTTACCTCGGATGTTGTTGAACGATTTTGGCGGCTATTCGATCACTTTTTCCTTTCCTTTATCCAACTTTGGTCCTCTAAGCTCTTGAGCTTAATTGAGTAAATTAAGTATATCAACTTCATATACTTCACTTAATCAAAGCAAGAAATACAATTATCCTCACTATCTCACACATATACGTTCAGTCAATCATTACTATGTTACAAGTCAAGCCTAACTTAGGCTAGATCGAACATATATAATCTTTTAACTCACATTCGGCACATAAAAACATACACAAAATTTTCCACACAAGCTAGTATTTTAGCAATTAATATGACACAAGTTAAACCAAAAGTTTACAATAACATTACAAGGTACATACATAGGGTCCATATACATGTTTATTTTAAAACACCACGCTTTAAACCCTCTAGCTCTACTTACAAAAGACTCTCATAACTAAAATCCATAAGTAAGTCATCCAATTCCACCATTTCAATAAGTATTTTATACCAAATCTAATAACTAAATGTTATTAATGAGATTCATACCAAGACCGAATATTCATTAACAACCAAAGCATATATTCAACAATTTAACAATGTGTTTAACCTCCATGGCCGAATAGATCCTTTCTATTCCATTTAACTACCATAAATTTAAAATATTTAAATCAAGTTCATGATTTTCTAATTTCATTACTTCAACCATTCAAAGCCTATCTAATTTCTCAAATAGATTTCTAATACAAGAATTAAGCCAACCTACTAACCTTGACACCCACATTCGGCAAGTGACCACACACACACTCTCATAACTGAATTTCCATACTACTAAAACCTCTATACACATATTCCCCTTATTCATCTTCAATTTAAGCTCCCAACTCATAAAACATAAGGAATAGAAATCATCTTCTAAGTTTCCTACCTTAACCGCATGCCCAAATCACCACAAGGATCAAAATTCACACATGGGCTCAATCAAAGACCTATCCATCAACTAAAATTTCATAAAATCTCAAAGAATTTACCTAAAACTTGCCTTAATTAAGCAAGTAGAAGACCAAATGCCTAGCTTCTTCCCTCCTCCTCTCAATCCGGCCAAGAAGAACCAAAGAACACAACTTGTTTCCTTTCCTCCTTAGAACATTCGGCCAAAGATGTTCAAGGATGAACACTTTTTTTTTTCTTTGTTTCCTTTCTTCCATTCACGGCAAAAGGGGGGGGCATGGATGAGACCATTTTTTTCATCACTCCACCTTTTTGCTTTACTTTAATCCTAACCCCTTTTTTTATTCTTTCTAACATAACTCACTAACACAACATGTTTGCAACATGTTTCCACCCATAGCATGGCCGGCCACTATGCTTTAATTTTGGGTAATTTGACATGCAAACCCATCATTTCACAACATGCATTATTAGGCCACTTTACATTTGCCTAGCACATTTCCAAATTTTCTCACATAAGTCCTATTTGATAAAATTCACTTACTATTAACAAAATTCAAACATGAAATTTTCACACATGCATATGTATATATAATGAGCATCAACTATGACGGTTAATTATCTTTATGACTCGGTTTAGTGGTCCCGAAACCACTTTCTGACTAGGGTCACTTTAGGGGTGTCACAACTCTTCCCCCCTATAGGGATTTTCGTCCTCGAAAATTTCTACCGATGCATAGTTTAGGATAACGTCCTCTTATTGAATTATATCCATATAAACATTAGCTCATCGATAGCAATTGTAATTCATTACTGATTTCGCATCGATCCATAAAATCATTTTCTTATCTTAAAACAAATACATAAACATTTCTACAAGTATGCACTTATATCTCATTTTCTTGATTTCATAAGCAATAATCACTTAACTTAATTCACAAATGCATTTCAAACACATATTGAGCACATATTAACATGTATAATTCACATCATCAACCCACATATTTGTAACCCACATTTTCATTCATGAATAAGCTGTAACCTAACCGAAAGCACACATATACTCAAACATCCCAATAAATATCCTTTATAACTTTATCACATCTCAATATTCAACTAAACTCATTTCCAAAAGAAAAGTCAACTTCCACGTACCTGAACATTTAGTTCATTTAGCACATTCAATCATAGTTAACGTTACCCGTATACAGTCGAATAGGCATAAAGCCTAATATAATACACTGGCATGAGATTTATTCTAGCGCATAACTCGTATATCCAAAATTATCAACATTCATCAAAAATTCTTTCAAACTTTCGAATGTCAAAACTTAATCAAAATAATTTCTTGAACAAGATTAACAAAATAGTGTCCATTCAGCAATAGCACATATAGCTCTTACAATGCCATATCCTAGATATGGTCTTACATATTCTCACATATCGAGCCGATGCCATGTCCTAGACATGGTCTTACACACTATCTCAAATCAATGCCTTCGTCCCAAACGAGGTCTTACATGAATTCCACTTCACACACTTAGTGCCCACTGACCGATCTCGCACTCATAGTGCTCGGTTAAAGGAATTCGCACACACACAGTGCCTCTAATCATTCACATACATAGTGCTCTTATTCATTCGTTAATACACATTGATATGACTTAACCAAGTCTATAAACATCATGTATGTACACTTTTAAACATATCATCTCATTTAAATTTGAATTCGTATAGTAATGAATACTTAAACTTTGCTCAAATTACCGGCACGAAGCCTACTAGGCACGAAGGCCCGAATACACGTCACCAGCATGATTGCTCTTCGGGACCTAGCCCGGATATAACACCAGCACGAATGCTCTTCGGAACTTAGCCCGGATACATCACTAGCATGAATGCTCTTCGGGACTTAGCCCGGATACATCACTAGCATGAATGCTCTTCGGAACTTAGCCCAGATTTAGTAACTCGCACCAATGCCTTCGGGCTTAGCCCGGAATTAGTATCTCGCACAAATGCCTTCGGATCTTAGTCCGGATATGGATAAATTTGTAACACCCCGTACCCGAGACCGTTGCCGGAGTCGGACACGAGGGGTTCACAGACTAAATTCGCTTACTATTGCAGTCCATTTTAAAATTTTTTCCAGGCAGTTGGCTAACTGCATCACTGTCACCTTAATTAATACAGTTTATTTGTCAAAGTCTCCCATGTTACAGGGATCGACTACACTGAGCTTTGCGCATTACGACTTGGATATCTCCCTGCATAGAGCTTCAATACTGATGCCGTTTGTTTCTATAGAAACTAGATTCAGAGAGGAATCTATACATATATGGCATGACTCCTAATTATCTCTGGTTAATTTGTAATGAATTTCCAAAGTCGGAACAGGGAGCCCAGAAACCGTTCTGGCCCTGTCTCACGAGAACCTGAATATCTCTTAACATACTATCCATATGATCGTTTCATTACTTTCCTATTAAAATAGATTCATTAAGGTTCGTTTACATAATTTATTCATTATTTAATTCCAATCCTACTATTTTTAGTGATTTTCCAAATCTACATCACTGCTGCTGCCAGCATCTGCCTTTAAGGTAGACTTTACCTACTTCATAGTTTCCATAATTCAACTAGCCCTTTTAGCATAAATAGCACAAATTATGATAGTGATTAACAATTCCATACCAAATAATTATAACATTATGCTCAAACATATATAAGCCATTTTCGCATGGCTATATACATTAACCAAAATATTCATCCGCCACTAGTCTATTTTATACATGCCATATGATAATCCAAAACATAGCAGTACCAAATAGTGGATAGTGATAGTGTGACTAGTTGCTGACGATCCCCGAGCCTGTAGCTTCGCAATAAGATCTATAAAACAGAGGAAACAGAGTAAACGGAGTAAGCATTACAATGCTTAGTAAGTTTTAAGCAGTGTCAACAGATAACAATCAAATTATAACATAGTTGTTCGTATTTTTATTTCACTCTTCCTTCGGGCATACCATCCCTTTACCGAATACGCACATCTCATCATATACAATAGGCAGATAAACTTTCACATAAAAGTGAGCTCATGTGACATAGATATATCGTATGATTTCACATCACCCCTCACACTGATCCGATGTCACATAATCATAGGAATAGTCTCATAGATTGCTCTCGTATGCATCACATAACTACCTTATGATTTAGTGCAAATCAAGCTCACATATAAACTTGGAGTACGTACCTGTTTAACCTTTCGCATTGAATATATTTATAAGCAATTCTTATTACGAAGTCTTACCCGGACATAATCTCCACACGAAGTTATCGGGTCTTACCCGGACAAAATCCCCACACGTAGTCATCGGGTCTTTAGAGCTCGGATATAGTACGAGCACGAAGCTTACGGACATTAATCAGTGATAATATTCTCGCATAAAGCCTGCGGGGTTTTAACCCGGATATAGTACTGACACAAATGCCCTTCGGGACTTATCACATTTATACACTTTCACATCCATCACGTTGGCCACTCGGCCTTGTCACATATATACACTTTCACATTCATCACATCGGCCATTAGGCCCTATCACATATATATACACTTTCACATTCATCACATCGGCCATTAGGCCTTATCACGTATATACACTTTCACATTCATCACATCGGCCATTAGGCCTTACTATCATTTCATATTCGAATACTCATAAACTTACAATACCACGATTTAGAATTCAAGTATGGGTTTAATCAATAGCTTATGAGCAACTAAAACAAGTTTATCAAGGTTCACAACATAATCTCAAATTCAGCACAAGTTGTTTTTCCTGAGCAATAGTCACTAAATTATTTATAACTGGAGCTACAAAACTCCAAATCACTTTCTGTTAATTTTTCCTAAATATAGACTCGTATATCTTCCATCCATAAAATTTCCAGAATTTTAGGTTTGGCCAATCAATACATGCATTATTAGGCCACTTTACATTTGCCTAGCACATTTCCAAATTTTCTCACATAAGTCCTATTTGATAAAATTCACTTACTATTAACAAAATTAAAACATGAAATTTTCACACATGCATATGTACATATAATGAGCATCAACTATGACGGTTAATTATCTTTATGACTCGGTTTAGTGGTCCCGAAACCACTTTCCGACTAGGGTCACTTTAGGGGTGTCACACTACCGGCCACTCCTTTCTCTTTTCTCCTTCCATTTTTTTCCTCTCTCTCACCCTTCTCCCCTCTTCTTACCCTTGCACACCACACGGCCTCACGGCCCCACAAGCACTATTGCGTTTGTCCATTCTTTTCTCTCTATTATCTTGTTATTTCTTGTTTTATTTGAATGGTTCTAATGATAATCATGCTTATGCTCTTTGTTTTCATTTAGAAATTTTCCATTTTAGTTGATGCATTATCTACATTCATTCATTCTTGTGCTTCCATGGATTTCATGTTATCATGCACTCATTCACTAGGTATTTCGTTTGCACTATTTTTGTATTCCTAATGCTAATAATGATTTGAATATCTATTAGGACTTGGTTATTTTTCAGTAGATTTTCCTTTTAGTCAGTAACCCCTATGGAGTATTTTTATTTAGTTTTAACATGCTTGCATACTTTTAATAACTTCGTCTTTTCATTGCAGATACTATGATGAACCCAAAAGGCAAGAAGATTGTCGTCCCTGCCTCAAAAAAGCGAAAAGGAGCAGCAGCATCCTTGGGTCCTACCGCCAAGATAAGGCATCCATTCCTCCAATTTCCACTAGGACCACGGGAGGAACTATTTTAGATACTACGGGCCTAACCCCAAGGTGTGGGCCGTTGCATTGATTGGACAACTTTAGAGCAGATCCAACTGGCTGACGTAGTCTGGGCCCTCCCAACTACTGACTCGTGGGGGCTCTTCTTCGAAATCATCGAGCTGACGTACCTCGAACTCACACTTGAACACTGTTCAACCTTTCACCTTCAAGTCTTTATGATAGAGTTCGATGATCCTGGGACGGTCCAGTTCTGTTTCGGCTGTTTAGTCTGCCAGTTGAGCGTGCCTGAGTTCGGAGTCGCGTTAGGACTATACACAAAGGAGTTCATGGACGATGACGACTTCACTAGCCTCCATCGCCACATCCACTACTCTTCTTCAAACTGATGGAGGGCCTTTGTTCCTGCTTCATCCACTTATGACCCCAGCCGCTCCAAGGCATCGACTCTTGCCCCATCCCTGAGATATTTACACGCCATCCTACCCCACACCTTGACAGGGCGGAGAGAGAGCATAGGCGTCGTCAACACTAATGACACCTACTTTTTATGGAACATGGCGCATGGGCACGTATTCGACCTTGCTTATTTCATTGCCCTCGTGTAACGCCCCTAACCCGTACCCGTCGCCGGAGGGTTAAAGAGTATTACCATACAAGCACGAAATTTCAGTTAACTATATTTGAATAACTTCCGTTAGCACATTAAAAAAAATCATCTGAAGGTAATAGGTATATTGATTCATTCTTAAGTTTAATTCACCTCAAACATTGAAAATATTAATCAAATTTCAACTATACATTTACATTAACCATTTGGAACATATATAGTAACTTATCAAGCCATTTTCGCATGGCTTTACATATATATACATCATCAAAAGATAATTATTTAACAACAAAAAGTCATGTAACACCCCTTACCCGTACCCAAGGCCGGGATAAGGTATGAGGCGTTACCGGACAAACATACAAACATTAAACTAAAATACGAGCCATAAAATTTAATTGATATTTCAAAACATTCATTCACTTACAAATAGTCCCTTATTTGAGTCTACGAAGCCCAAAACATACTTTAGAAAGGGTTCGGGACTAAACTGAGAACTTTCGAAAATCTTGGAAATTTCATGCTTTAAGGCTCCACACGCCCGTGTCCCAAAGTCGTGTTTCATACACGGCTGAGACACGTGGTCATGTCTCTGCCTGTGTGGAATATACCTAGGCTATTTTCCAAGCTTTGGTCAACCTTAATCTCTTACACACTTATACAAAATCAAAAGCATATAACATGGTATTCATTTAATGATTAAATATTCTCAATTAAACCACAAACATAGTCATATATATAACTAGTCTCAATGTAATGCTTGCTGGGTATGTAGTTGAATTGAAATGTTTCAGGCAAACATGTTATTTTGCGTATCTGAATTGTGGTATTTTATAAAGATATGATCTAGTTTTAAATATGAATGCTTGATGATTAAGCTGAAGATATTTTGTAAGATGATAATCTTGGTATAAATGTATAAGTGGTACTATAATAAACAAGGTAAAATGAGTATGAGAGACACATGTATGATGACATACAAATGCTATGTTTGTGGTTTAATTGAGAATATTGCTTTTGATTTTGTATAAGTGTGTAAGAGATTAAGGTTGACCAATGCTGGGAAAATAGCCTAGGTATATTCCACACAGGCAGAGACACGACCATGTGTCTCGTGTCTCAGCCGTGTATGAAACACGACTTTGGGACACAGGCGTGTGGAGCCTTAAAGCATGAAATTTCCAAGATTTTTGTAAGTTCTCGATTTAGTCCCGAACCCTTTCTAAAGTATGTTTTGGTCTTCGTAGACTCAAAAAAGGGACTATGTGTAAGTGAATGAATGTTTTGAAATATGAATGAAATTTTATGGCTCGTATTTTAGTTTAATGTTTGTATGTTTGTCCGTTAACGCCTCGTACCTTATCCCAGCCTTGGGTACGGGTAAGGGGTGTTACAAGTCAAGCCTATACATGCTATTATCGAAATTTAACTACTAGAGTACCAAAAGGGTTTATAAACTGTCGACGACTTCGACTTTGAGATCCCCGAGATCGTAGCTGACAAACAAGATCTATAAAACAGAGAATTAAGGCAACAAAGTAAGCATTACTATGCTTAGTAAGTTTTAAGCATTTCAAAACAATCAAAAATGTGTCATATAAAACGAACATTAAATATCACAAAACTTGTATTTTAATTACAATCACTCGGTCAAATATACACAAGTATACCACCTATAAAGCCTATTGGCCGAATATAAATATACAAAGAAATTTTTCAACACATGCTTCACTTCACTTTATGGCTCATACATCTAATTTAAATTGACATATTTTCATATAATGACAGACATCGACTGAATAGGTCATTTCTCTTATTCATAGATATATTAATCATCCTTACTATTATATAGTTATTTGATACTAATGACTCACCTTGAAATCAATTCACATATAGGTACATAATACGTACCTGGTCATTACCATATATCATAAATAATCAATAATAGTTTGCTTGGAACATTTGAATTTGTAATCTCATTCGAATCACCGGCGTTAAGCCTGCTAGGTTTAAAAACCCGCGTCCAGTTACTAGCACAAAGCCTGCGGGACTTTAGGCCCGGATATATTTCCAGCACATAGCCTGCAGACCTCAAGTCCAGATATATTCCAGCACATAGCCTGCGGACCTAAAGTCCGGATATGTTCCAGCACGTAGCCTGCGGACCTCAAGTCCGGATATGTTCCAAATACCACGCATACTTAGTCATTTACTACATTCGGATATAAGCTCAATATGCACATTATCATTCACATTTCGGCTCAAGAGTTAAACTTAATACCACACATTCATTTCACCATTCAAGCTTAATCCCAAAGTAACCCTTATACTATAAATCATATACATACGCTATTTATTATACGACTATAACCAAGAACATCCCAAAGATTTCAATTCACTTAATATACTATTATAAAAGCATCATCAATTTCATACTAAAAGAAACTACTCAAAACTTACCTCGGATATATTTGAACAGTTACGGATAGACTACTCGATAGCTTTCTCTTTTCCCCTATCTGATTTCGACTCTTTTTGCTCTTGAGCTTGATTTAAAACAAATAGATTTATTCAATTACTTATCAATTAAGCAATTTAATTCAATACATGTATATCATATATTTAAGGTACAAATGACCTTACTAACTAGCTATTTAAACATCATACATATGCACTACTCATACACAATCGAACATATTACTAGGCTACAATCAACAACTACATTTATCCCATATAATAGATTAAAACTATCAAGGAACATTTTACTAACTTATTACCTTGCATATTCGAATTTCATAAACTAGTTTACTAACTCAATGTATAATAAATTTTAACTTAACAATTTCATAACCACACATGATTATCATATCTACCAATTTGATCGACTACTTATAAGATTAGTATTTTGCAAGTTTTCATATCACTTCCAAAGCCAAATATCATTATAAATTAAAATATACTTTCACACATCTATACAAGCTTACCAAACCACATTTAACTTCAAATACCATCATCACTTATTTAGTAGAATATGCAAGATCAAACATATCTTTACAAATATATATTTATTTATATACCTATGTGGTCGAAATTACAAGTTCAATTAGAACACTCCATAAATACTTATCTATATAACCGAATATACCATATTCATTATATCATTACATAAGTATATACCTATAACACCGAATATACAAGGCTCAATATAATCATCACATATGGCTGAATATTACTAAACTCAAGCCACCATTTTTTTTATCAAGAATATGGCATGACCGATTACTTAGTTTATCTCCCTAAATCCAAATTCGGCATATTCAACAAACCAAATACTAACCTCAACTTTTAAGTAAAAAAAGTAACAAGCAACTTAACATATCCAACATAATTATCCAAGCTAATGACATCAAAGCATCAACTAAAATTTCAAGCTTCTTAGCCGAACTTCAAACTTCCTAATAACCTAAATTTAAACCATGGAATAGGTAGAATTCAACTAATTATCTCAATTTATGCATAAATTTTCAACAATGGCATAGTACTTACCTCAATCTAACCATCATCTAAGCCAAAAATTAAACAAAAATCTTTTCTTCTTCCTTGCTTCAAGCTACGGCAATGGAGGGCAAGATGAACCTACTATGGTTTCTCCTCCCACTAACCCCATAATATCATGGCCGGCCACTAACCAAAAAAAATGAGTAATTGACATGCAAGTCCACCTTTTTAACAACATGCATAAATAGACCACCTTAAAATTTACCCATCACATTTCACAAATGTCTCACTTAAGTCCTATTTAAAATTTTCACATACAAATGACAAAATCAAAGCATGAGACTTTCACAAATGTATTTACACATATAATAGGCATAGAATTTAATAGTTAATTATTTTTAAGACTCGGTTTATGGGTCCCGAAACCACTTTTCGACTAGAGTCAAATTAGGGCTGTCACAACTCTCCCCCACATAATGAATTTTCATCCCCGAAAATCTTACCAGTGAATAAGTTAGGATATCGATCTTTCATAGAGTCTTCAGGTTCCCATGTAGCTTCTTCTACCCCATGCTTAAGCCACAGTACCTTTACTAATGAGATTTTCTTATTTCATAGTTCTTTTACTTCACGAGCCAAAATACGAACCGGTTCTTCTTCATAGCTCAAATCAATTGAATCTCAACCTCAGATGGATTAATTATATGCAATGGATCCGATCTGTAACGTCGAAGCATCGAAACATGAAAAACATTATGAATCTTTTCAAGCTTAGGGGGTAAAATCAATATGTATGTGACCGGCCCAATTCGTTCAGATATTTCATACGGCCCGATGAACCTCAGACTCAATTTACCTTTACGACCAAATCTGAGCACCTTTTTCCAAGGTGAAACTTTAAGAAACACTTTGTCTCCGACCTGATATTCAATGTCTTTTCGCTTTAAATCTGCATACGACTTCTGACGATCTGAAGTTGCTTTCAGACTTTCACGGATTACTTTTACTTTCTGCTTAGCATCTTTAATTAAATCAACCTCGAAAATTTTTCCTTCACTAAGCTCGGTCCAAAACAACGGTGTACGGCATTTACGACCGTACAAAGCCTCGTAAGGTGCCATCTTAATGCTTGATTGAAAACTATTGTTGTAAGCGAATTCAATTAAAGGAAAATACCATTCCCATGAACCACTAAACTCAAGGATGCAACATCTCAACATATCCTCGAGTATCTGAATGATCCGCTTGGATTGAACATCAGTCTGGGGATGAAAAGTGGTGCTAAAATGTAACTTGGTACCCAATGCTTCTTGCAACTTCTTCCAGAATCGCGATGTGAATCTCGGATCTCTATCCGACATAATAGAAATAGGTACCCCGTGTAACCTCACAATCTGAGAAACATACAACTCGGCTAGCTTGTTAAGTGAATAATTCGTACGTACGGGAATAAAATGAGCCGACTTTATCAATCTATCAACAACAACCCAAATTGCATATTTCTTACTTGACGGCAATGGCAACCCAGACACAAAATCCATCGTAATTTGATCCCATTTCCATTCGGGTATCATGATCGGCTAAAGTAATCCTGAAGGCACTTGATGTTCCGCTTTCACTTGTTGACATACCAAACACTTAGAAACAAAGTTAGAAATATTTCGTTTCATACCAGGCCACCAAAACTGATGTTTCAGATCGTTGTACATTTTCGTGCTACCAGGATGGATCGACATTCGGCTATTATGAGCTTTGTTCAAAATTGTCGAAATAAGTTCTAAATTTCTTGGAACATACAATCGATTTCTGAACCTCAAACAATCGTTGTCGTCAATTTGAAACTCTGAATCCACATTCGAAATACATTCAGCTCGTTTAGCAACCAATTCATTATCGACTTTCTGAGTTTCACATATTTGATGAATCAATAACGGTTTGGCTTTTAATTCTGCTACCAACACATTAACGGATGAAACGGACAAGTGAACATTCATCGCTCGTAAAGCAAATAGTGACGTACGACTTAAAGTATCGGCAACCACATTAGCGTTTCCAGGGTGATAGTCAATAACAAGATCATAATCTTTCAACAATTCAAGCCAATGTCTTTGTGGTAGATTCAAATCTTTTTGAGTCATCAAATATTTGAGGCTTTTATGATCCGAAAATACATGACATCTCTCTCCAAACAAGTAATGTCGTCATATTTTCAAAGCAAATACGATGGCAGCTAATTTGAGATCATGAGTCGGATAGTTTTTCTCATGTGGCTTCAATTGCCTTGATGCGTAAGCTACAACTCGACCCTCTTGCATCAATACACAACCCAGCACATGTAAGGATGTATCACTGTAAATAACAAACTCTTTACCAGATTCGGGCTGCACTAACACTGGGGCTTTCGTCAAAAGCGTTTTCAGTTGGTCGAAACTTTTCTGGTACTTTTCTAACCATTCGAACTTAATATCTTTCTGAAGTAGCTTTGTCATTGGTGTCGCTATCATCGAGAAGCCTTTTACAAACCATCTGTAGTAACCAACAAGTCCCAAGAAGCTCCAAACTTCAGTAATATTTCTCGGGGGCTTCCAATCAAGTATAGCTAAAATTTTGCTCGGATCAACTCGAATACCCGATGCGGATACTACATGTCCCAAAAAGCTAACTTCTCTCAACCAGAACTCACATTTACTGAACTTAGCATATAATTGCTTATCCCGTAAAATCTACAATACTAATCTCAGGTGCTTGGCATGTTCGGTTTCATCTTGCGAATAGACCAAAATGTCATCGATAAATACAACTACAAACAGGTCCAAACACTATCTGAAGATCCGATTCATCAAGTCCTTACGCAGGGGCATTAGTGAGCCCAAACGGCATCACTAAGAATTCGTAGTGACCGTATCTCATTCTAAAAGCAGTTTTAGGTATATCTGAGTCTCGAACTCACAACTGATAATAACCCGATCTCAAATCTATCTTTGAAAACACTGATGCTCCCTTCAGCTGATCAAACAAATCATCAAGACGCGGTAACGAATATTTGTTCTTTATTTTCACTTTATTTAATTGACGATAGTCGATGCACATTCTCATGGTTCTGTCTTTCTTTTTCACAAACAATACTGGTGCACCCCAATATGAGAAACTCAGTCGAGCGAAACCTCTATCCGTCAATTCTTGCAACTGAGTTTTCAATTCTTTTAATTCCGTTGGTGCCATACGGTATGGAGCTATCGAAATTGGTGTAGTCCCAGGTACAAGTTCAATGCTAAATTCTACCTCTCGAACAGGTGGTAATCCCGGTAACTCCTCAGGAAAAACATCTGAATACTCACAAACCACTAGCACTGATTCAAGTCTCCTTTCTGACTCTTTGCTATCAAGCACGTACGCAAGATATGCTTTACATCCCTTTCTCACATATTTCTAAGCCAGCATCGAGGATATCATTGCTGGCAATCCGTTCAAGTCAGTAGACTCAACTCGGATTATCTCATCATTTGCACATCTCAAATCAATAGTCTTTCTTTTGCAATTCACAACTGCATCATGCACGGACAACCAATCTATACCGAGAATAACATCAAATTCATTAAACGGTAAAAGCATCAAATCGACTGGAAAACAGGAACCTCGGATTATCAAGGGACATTTCCTGCACACTTTGTCAACAAGTACATATCGACCCAAGGGATACGACACTCGAATTACAAACTCAGTAGATTCAACAGGTAAAGTCTTACTCGATGCTAAAGTCTCACATACATATGAATGAGTAGAACCAGGATCAATCAAAGTAATCACATCAGAATCAAAGAGAGTGAAAGTATCGGTAATAACATCAGGCGAAGAAGCATCATCGCGTGCGCGTATAGCATAAGCTCTAGCAGGAGCACGAGCCTCGGATTTGGTTGTAGCATCTCTAGACCCTCTCTGACCACCGCTAACATTCCCCGTATTCCTAGGTGGTCTACCTCGTACTGTATTAATACTCAGTTTCCCACTTTGGTTCACATTTTGTTCAGATAATCTCGGGCAATCTTTAATAAAATGGTCGGCTAATCCGCATTTATAACAAGAGCGGTCATGAAATCTACAGCTCCCCGAATGCCATTTTCCACAATACTTGCACTCGGTCCTACCCCGTCGATCATTTCTAACACTGGCAACTGAAGTTGCTCGTGTACTCACAGGGGGTCGATCGTGGTCTCGTCTGGAAAAACCCGAAGTGTTCCTTGATCGGCCTGAATCATCTCGAAATTTCTTCGATGATTGCTGAAAAGACTTTCCTAAAGATCTTTTACGAAATTCTCCAGCTTCGACATCAGCTTTTCTTTTCTCTTTACTAAGTTCTTCGACTTTGCAAGCTCGCTCGACAAGTACTACAAACTCTCGTATTTCAAGAATGCCAACAAACATTTTTATATCTTCATTCAGCCCATCTTCAAAATGTTTACACATAATAGCCTCAGACGATACACATTCTCGAGCATATCTACTAAGTTTGACAAACTTCCGTTCATAATCAGTAACCGACATAGAACCCTGTTTAAGCTCAAGAAATTCTTTTCGTTTCTAATCGATGAACCTCTGACTGATATATCTTTTTCGGAACTCAGTTTGGAAGAACTCCCACGTTACCCACTCTCTGGGTACAACAGAAACCAATGTATTCCACCAATAATAGGCAGAATCACATAGCAAAGATATAACACATTTCAAGCATTCATCGGGTGTGCAAGATAGTTCATCAAGTACCCGAATAGTGTTGTCCAACCAAAATTCAGCTTGTTCGGCATCATCACTATCTGTAGCTTTAAATTCAGTAGCCTCATGCTTTTGAATTCTGTCAACCGGGGGCATCGTGGGTGCAGGGGGCGTATTATTCAGATGTGGGGGTTGTGGAACAGCCGTATTAGTTCAAATGTATTGGTTGAAGCAATCATTCATCACACTATAAAAAGCCTATCTAGCCTCATCGTTCTGATTGCTTGCGATAGGTTGAGAGTCCATCAGCGCTGTCCCATGCGCGGGAGCAGACGCTACACTCTCAACATCATCATCTACCGCTTGATTGGGATTGGGATCCATTACTATACGAGAACACATTTTTAACTGTCAGAAATCGTCACAGTATCGTTTAACACTATATGGCATGTATAGCTAGACTCATACACGCTACTTTAGTCCTAGAATCGACTAAACTGTAGCTCTAATACCAATAAAATGTAACGCCCCTAACCCGTACCCGTCGCTGGAGGGTTAAAGAGTATTACCATACAAGCACGAAATTTCAGTTAACTATATTTGAATAACTTCCGTTAGCACACTAAAAAAAAAAATCTCAAGGTAATAGGTATATTGATTCATTCTTAAGTTCAATTCACCTCAAACATTGAAAACATTTATCAAATTTCAACTATACATTCACATTAACCATTTGGAACGTATATAATAACTTATCAAGCCATTTTCGCATGGCTTTACATATATATACATCATCAAAAGATAATTATTTAACAACAAAAAGTCAAGCCTATACATGCCATTATTGAAATTTAACTACTAGAGTACCAAAATAGTTTAGATAGTGTGGACGACTTCGACTTTGAGATCCCCGAGACCGTAGCTGACGAACAAGATCTATAAAACAGATAATTAAGGTAACAAAGTAAGCATTACTATGCTTAGTAAGTTTTAAGTATTTCAAACAATAAAAAATGTGTCATATAAAACGAACATTAAATATCACAAAACTTGTATTTTAATTACAATCACTCGGCCGAATATACACAAGTATACCACCTATAAAGCCTATTGGCCGAATATAAATACACAAAGAAATTTTTCAGCACATGCTTCACTTCACTTTATGGCTCATACATCTAATTTAAATTTACATATTTTCATATAATGACAGACATCGACCGAATAGGTCATTTCTCTTATTCATAGATATATTAGTCATCCTTACAATTATATAGTTATTTGATACTAATGACTCACCTTGAAATCAATTCACATATAGGTACATAATACATACCTGGTCATTACCATATGTCATAAATAATCAATAATAGTTTGCTTGGAACATTTGAATTTGTAATCTCATTCGAATCACCGGCATTAAGCCTGCTAGGTTTCAAAACCCGCGTCCAGTTACTAGCATAAAGCCTGTGGAACTTTAAGCCCGGATATATTTCCAGCACATAGCCTACGACCTCAAGTCCGGATATATTCCAGTACATAGCTTGCGGACCTCAAGTCCGGATATGTTCCAGCACGTGCCTGCAGACCTCAAGTCCGGATATGTTCCAAATACCACGCACACTTAGTCATTCACTACATTCAAATATAAGCTCAATATGCATATCATCATTCACATTTCGGCTCTAGAGTTGAACTTAATACCACACATTCATTTCACCATTCAAGCTTAATCCCAAAGTAACCCTTATACTATAAATCATATACATACGCTATTTATTATACGACTATAATCAAGAACATCCCAAAGATTTCAATTCACTTAATATACTATTATAAAGGCATCATCAATTTCATACTAAAAGAAACTACTCAAAACTTACCTCAGATATATTTGAACAGTTACGGATAGACTACTCGATAGCTTTCTCTTTTCCCCTATCTGATTTCGACTCTTTTTGCTCTTGAGCTTGATTTAAAACAAATAGATTTATTCAATTACTTATCAATTAAGCAATTTAATTTAATACATGTATATCATATATTTAAGGTAAAAATGACCTTACTAACTAGCTATTTAAACATTATACATATGCACTACTCATACACAATCGAACATATTACTAGGCTACAATCAACAACTACATTTATCCCATATAATAGATTAAAACTATCAAGGAACATTTTACTAACTTATTACCTTGCATATTCGAATTTCATAAACTAGTTTACTAACTCAATGTATAATAAATTTTAACTTAACAATTTCATAACCACACTTGATTATCATATCTACCAATTTGGCTGAATACTTATAAGATTAGTATTTTGCAAGTTTTCATACCACTTCCAAAGCCAAATATCATTATAAATTAAAATATACTTTCACACATCTATGCAAGCTTACCAAACCACATTTAACTTCATATACCATCATCACTTATTTAGTAGAATATGCAAGATCAAACATATCTTTACAAGTATATATTTATTTATATACCTATGTGGTTGAAATTACAAGTTCAATTAGAACACTCCATAAATACTTACCTATATAACCGAATATACCATATTCATTATATCATTACATAAGTGCATACCTATAAGACCGAATATACAAGGCTCAATATAATCATCACATATGGCCGAATATTACTAAACTCAAGCCACCATTTTTTTTTATCAAGAATATAGCATGAACGATTACTTAGTTTTTCACCCTAAATCCAAATTCGGTATATTCAACAAACCAAATACTAACCTCAACTTGTAAAAAAAAAATAACAAGCAACTTAACACATCCAACATAATTATCCAAGCTAATGACATCAAAGCATCAACTAAAATTTCAAGCTTCTTAGCCAAACTTCAAACTTCCTAATAACCTAAATTTAAACCATGGAATAGGTAGAATTCAACTAATTATCTCAATTTATGCATAAATTTTCAAGAATGGCATAGTACTTACCTCAATCTAACCATCATCTAAGCCGAAAATAAAACAAAAATCTTTTCTTCTTCCTTGCTTCAAGCTACGACAATGGAGGGCAAGATGAACCTACTTTGGTTTCTCCTCCCACTAACCCCATAATATTATTCTTTATTCATTAATTCATTTTGTGAATTAAATTGTTATTATAAAAATTAGATAATATATATATTAATCATATCATGGCCGGCCACTAACCAAAAAAATGATTATTTGACATGCAAGTCCACCTTTTTAACAACATGCATAAATAGACCACCTTAAAATTTACCCATCACATTTCACAAATGTCTCACTTAAGTCCTATTTAAAATTTTCACATACAAATGACAAAATCAAAGCATGAGACTTTTACAAATGCATTTACACATATAATAGGCATAGAATTTAACAGTTAATTATTTTTAAGACTCAGTTTTGTGGTCCCGAAACCACTTTCTGACTAGAGTCAAATTAGGGCTGTCACACCTCGCCATTCGCCATCAGACAGAGCAGCACAGAAAAGGAGTCATTTCCATAGGCCCTATGTGACTCGCCTGGCGCGGTACTTTGGTCTCATCATTACGACGGCGCAAGTATCCGCCCTCATTCTCATCAGTCAGAAGTCCCCACAAGACATCTCTAGTATGCTGCATATGAGGATGATCGAGCAATGACGTGGATTTGATCCTCCCTAGTACTGCCTCGTCCAATCAGCCGAGCAGGAGAACTTAGAGGACATTGCCAATGATGCCCCTCCAGCTCATGAGGATCCACCCTCTCAGCCACTACCTATTCATTGTCCAGTTCATGCGGCAGCTTCACTCTCTGACATCTCTGAGCACCTCACTCGATTCGAGCAGCAATGTTTTCAATGATTTGATCACATTGATGCCACTTTACATTATATTTGTCAGCACCTTCACATCTCATCACCACCCCCACCTCCCGAACCATCTGGCGATGAAGATTTTTGAAGACTTTCATTTTTATTTATTATCTTTATGTTTTTACTTTTATCTTTTTAAAAATAATTTTTATTCTATTTATCTTTAATTTTATTTCATCCTTAGGTTTTATAGTTTATATTGAACAATTTATATTCTCGGCCATTTCTTTACGAGTAATGATGCTACTTTATAGTTCCTAAAGAGTTATTGATTCTATCGCAGTTATAAAGAGCTCCAAAGCTCACTATTACTTAGGAATTTTCAACTCCACTGGAAAAGGTCCCCCACGACTGCCATGCCCTGCTCAACCACGACCATAACTACCACTAGTTATGATATTCTTTTGGCGCAACACTTGTGGAACCCAACCTCTACCACCACCGGAGTATCCTCCTCCAAGCTCATCCTTGCCTTGGCCGATTACTCTCCATAACTCTAACTCAAGGATTCCATTTAACATTCAGGAAGTTTCACTTCTCTCCCTCTCTCTTTTGATATTATCTTTATATTACTATTATACATCCTTGTACATTGAGAGCAATGTACATCTTAAGTGTGAGGGGGGTATCCATATCATTATCAAAAAAATCCCTGAATTTTGTCTTATTCTCACATGAATCACTCATATCATTATTAGAATGAATTTTGATTAATTTATGATTTTATTGATAAATCTTGAATTAAAACATAGGAATTTATACATTAATTGTTTAAACTTTAAGGAATTAGAGAATCAAGCATGATAAGTTGATTTTTGAGAATTAAAAATTTTTAGGTTGTTCCCCCAAGTTTAGGTATTATCTTGAGTTGAAATTCACAGGTTTAACATCAGAAAGCCATAATTTTTGTGAGATCTTGAGCCTTTAGAGCATATATTATTTCTTTTATGCTCACATTTATTGTTGCTATGAGTGCCTCAATATTGATTTGTTATTCTAGAACTTGCGTCGATTATGCATGTTAAGACCACACCATTTGAATTGATATGTCGAGATGATAAAGGCGCTTAGGTTTGACCCACTCACTCCATAAAAGCCTACCTTCATAATTAACCCTTAGTGAACCCCTTTTAGCCTAACAAGCCATTCATTGATTTACCCTCAATACTAACCCATAAACCATTATTGTTGATATCCTCTCATTTAATTTGATCCTTATTTTTATCGAGATTTGATTTGAATAAATTACTTAGCTATGTTGTATTTTTAGCAAAATTCTATGTTAATTTGATTTGTTCTAAAATAAAATAAAATTATGTAATGCTTAGATTAAAACGATGTTATCCATGAAGAAAAGCTCAATTAGGAATTTGTCAGGTGTATTATTTTTCTAGTTAGGTAATTTTTCAATTCAATCTTGATACTAACTTTCTCTTTTAACTTGTGACCACACCTTCTAACCAAAGCCACGTTACAATCCTCTAAAGACCTTTTGATTGATGTATCATCTCAATATATAGTGGTGGAGATTTGATTTTCACGCAAGCCTATGGTAATAACTTTTCATATTGACTAATGTATGCTTAATTTGTTATCCTTAAACACCTCAAGTGATTTGAGTGAATCTTTAATGAGGATGTTGAAACTCTGTGATATTTAGAATCAAAGGTGATTACTTAGATGAGGGGAGACATCTATGTTTTCATAATAAAATGCTCAACTTCAAATGTTTGAAACTTTGACGTTCTTTGAGTTGAACTTTCAATGTATGATTACTTATGGATTATTTTGAGATACTATTGATGAGAATTATAAGTTGAGACGAATTTATTTTGATTGTGAGTTGAGGATTTTGCTTGAAGACAATCAAACAATTAAGTGTAAAGGTATTTCATAAGTCATAATTTATACATATTTGTATCCCATGCTTAGCATATTTTTGGATGAATTATCATTAGATTTGTGGAATTTTATGCTCCTAACCCTTTAATTTCATGTTTTATACTTAGGTGAGCATAGGAGAGTAAAAAGAGCGAGAAACGGGCCAAAAAAAGAGAAAATAGGTCAACGTGGGAAATCAATACGTCCTGGACTTCCTTATACGGGTAATTCACACGCCGTGTCTATTTCACAGATTACAACTCAGCCTAAGTCGCCTCACACGGGCGTGTCCCTGTTGAGCTCAAATCTAGTCCTATTCGGAAGAGGCCACTCTTAAGGGTTTTGAAGCAGTCTAAAGCATGTATAAACACCCCAAGAGGTACCTAGAAAAGACACACGGAGTAAGAGCCAAGGAATTACTCGAAGAAAGCTTATTGATCCATCTCAGAAGCTCAATTCTCTTTCAAGAATGAAGATCTCCCTTCAATTTCCTTCAGGGGTTTTTGGGTTTTCTTTATGTTTTGTTATTATTCTTTTGAGATGTTTCCTTTTATATTTATGAACTAAATCCCTAAATATCTAAGGGGAATAAAACCTAAGACGGATCTTGTTATTATTTTCTAAATTATATGATAAATATTTGATTTGATCTTAATTATGAGTTCTTAATTCTTGGTTTAATTTCTAGGATACTGATTCAAGTATTGATGTGCTTATTTAAATGAGCAAAAGTCCCTGCCTAAGAATAGATCTAGCATAATTAAGAAAAGTTGATTGCACCCCTAGACATAGGGCGACATAAATCTGCCGAATTAGGGTCAAGCCTAATAAGGGAATCCATAGATCGAGTTAATGCGACACTAGGGGTTTTAATTAGAAAGAGATTTCAATTAATCAACCTAGGGTTAGACATTGTTAGTCTCGAGAGAGATAATAATATAAATTAGGGATTTCTATGGGTCAAGTTAAATGAATAAATCGTCTAATTCAGAGTCAAAAAACAAGTGAAGTCCAGGTGGATTTTTCCCTTGGGTATTGTTTAAATCAATCAGTTTTTCCTAAAGTATTTCCCCAATTTACTTTCTGTGCAGTCTTAGTTATTTAATTAGTTTAGATAAAACAAATACCCTTATTTTTAGGCCAGATAATAAAAGGAAATGTAATACTAGTAATTTTAGTTCCTATGGGTTTGACATTCTGGTCTTGCTATAAACTATACTACTGTTCGATAGGTGCGCTTGCCTTTATCATGATAATAGCTAGTTTTCAAGTATGATCAATCATAAATATAAAACTTATCACGTACACCAAAAACAAAGCCCAAACCATTTAAAGATGCATCACTATAGATAACAAATTCTTTACCCAAATTTGGCTGAACTAGCATTGGAGCTTCAGTCAACAAGGCTTTCAACTGATCAAAACTTTTCTAGCATTTTTCTGACCACTTGAACTTAACATCTTTCTGGATTAGCTTTGAAATCGGGGTTGCAATCATAGAGAAACCTTTCACGAACCGTCTATAGTAACCAGCAAGTCCCAGAAAACTTCAGACTTATAAAACATTTCTCGAAAGTTTCCAGTCAAGTATAGCTGAAGTCTTACTCGGATCAATCCGAATACCCGATGCTGATACGACATGGCCCAGAAAACTAACTTCATGTAACTTGAACTCACATTTACTGAAACTGTTTATCTCTCAAAGTCTATAAGACAAGTCTCAAATGTTCGGCATGCTCGGTTTCATTACGGGAGTAGATCAAAATGTCATCTATGAACACAACCACAAATCGATCTAGATACTGTCTGAAGATCTGGTTCATCAAATCCATGAAAACAGCAGGTGCAGTAGTAAGTCCAAAAGGCATAAACAAAAACTCATAGTGTCCGTACCTCGTTCAGAATGTAGTCTTTGGCACATCGGATTCCTTAACTCGCAGCTGATAGTAGCCTAATCTCAAATATATTTTCAAAAATACTGCAGCCCCTTTCAACTGATCGAACAGGTTATCAATCTGTGGCAACAGATACTTATTCTTTATAGTTACCTTATTGAGTTGTCTATAATCGATACATATTCTCATAGTTCTGTCTTTCCTTTTCATAAACAAAACTGGTGCACCCTAAGGAGAGAAACTCGTCGCGTGAAACCTCTATCTGTCAACTCTTGCAACTGAGCTTTCAATTCTTTTAATTTAGTAGGTTCCATTCTATATGGAGCTATCGATATCGAAGTCATCCCTGGTACTAACTCAATTCCAAACTCACCCTATCGAATAGGTGCCAAATCGGAAAATTCTTCAGGAAATACATCTGGATACTCGCACACAACATGTACTGATTCAATATTCCTTTCGGTCACTTTAGAGTCAAGCATATAAGCAAAATAAGCTTAGCAACCTTTTCTTACACATTTTTGAGCTAACATCGGAGAAATCACTACCGGTAAACCATTCAGATCATTAGATTCAATCCGAATAATCTCATCATTCTGGCACCGTAAATCAATAGTCTTTCTTTTGCGGTTTAAGAGCATCATGCAAAGTTAACCAGTCCATACCAAGAATTATGTTGAACTCATCAAATGAGAATAACATCAAATCAGTCGAAAACCACGAATCTCGATTCATCAAGGGAGAATTCTTACACACATTATCAACCATAACACACTTTCCCAAGGGGTTCGATACTCTAACCACAAACTCAGTAGACTCAACAGGAAAAGTCTTACTGAATACTAAAGTCTCACACACATAAGAATGAGCTGAACCAGGATCAATCAATGTAATTACACGAGTATCATAGAGAGTGAATGTAACGCTCCCATTCCCGAGACCGTCGCCGGAGTCGAGTATGAGGTGTTACTAAGCTTAATTTAACATATTTAGAACTTTGGATTATTTATTTCTACATTCACAGCTTTTAAGCTACTTGCATCACAGTCACAAGAAAATTCATATCTCGAGTTACAAAACTCGAAATCAAGATCCGTAAATTTTCCCTAAATCTAGACTCATATACCTATCTAATAACAGTTTTCTAGAATTTTTCGTTGGGCCAATTAGTATATTTTATTAGTTAAAGTTACCCTATTTCAGGACTTGACTGGTCTGACCTCTATTTACTACAAACCACATTTCTCTCTGTAAAAAATCCATATGACTATGAGGTTTATTTCTCATGAAACTAGACTCAATAAGGATTCTGAGAATATAAAATAAACTACCTAATTATATCTTTAAAATTTATGGTGAATTTCTAAAGTTGGAACAGGGGATTCAGAAACTGCTATGACCCTATTTCACTAAAATTCAAATATCTTATAACATATAATTCCTTTACCTGTTTCATTTGTTTCATGTGAAACTAGAAATAATAAGCTTCAATTTGATATGTAGTACATCACCAAGTTCAATTTCTATGATTTTTAGTAAATTTTTAAACTCCCGTCAGTGTTGCTGCAGTATTCTGTTTATGGCAAATTTCATCCCTTTTATGAGTTTTTATGCACTAAGTATCTTAATGATTTTCCTTAACATCAAATATAATCTAAACTAACTATTTCATAATTTATCATTATCAAGCATTTCCTCAACCATTCCATCCCCATACCATAAGATCATTTACACAAAAAGGTATATTGCTATACATGCCATACTTAAATTTACAAGCCATTACCAAAAGTCTTTCGGATAGTGTGACTGAGCCTTCGACCTATCCCGACCCCTGAGCTGGCTTGTCCAAAACTACAATGAGTAAGAAGGAGGGAGTAAGCATAAATGCTTAGTAAGTTCATATGCAAATAATAAGTAACATAACAAACAGTCATACCAATCAACATTAGCATGTATCACTAAAACACATATCACATTTTTAATCATTTTTCATCATCTTATTACCTTATCGTGGTTGTATCAATACTCAACCCGAGGGTAAAATACATACCGGTCCAAACTATCCATTTCACATCACTTACCAATACGTCTCTTTCCATCTCGAATATTCCTCCATTTGAGTAGAACTTTACCCGTTTAACACATCGGAATATAATTCGGATACATGGATAACTTGCACATAAGTGCCATATATGCAATCAAGCAATCATGTAACCCGCCCATAAGCGAACTCGGACTCAACTCAACGAGCTCGGGCGTTCGCATCCATAAGTGAACTCGGACTCAACTCAACGAGTTAGGATGCCTAGTTACATCTCACGAACTCGGACTCAACTCAATGAGTTTGAACATTCGCATCCATAAGTGAACTCGGACTCAACTCAACGAGTTTGGATGCTCAACCATCCTAGTGACATGTCATTTGTATCCTAATCTATTCCTAAGGTTCAAACGGGCTTTTTCCTCGAACACTTATCCTTGCCGTCTTCCGTAGAATGCCGAAATCAATACTCGGTAACAATTATATTTAACAAGTAGTTCACATAATTTACATATTATTTGAAATTAACCACAAAGCATACATTTCATAATAAAATTCAGCATAACATATAATTAACATCAATAACTTAAAAATAACCATTATGCTACATTATTTACACATGAACTTACCTTGGTACCAAAATACAAAGATTTTGCAATTTAGTCCACAATCTTTTCTTTTCCTCGATTGAGGTCGATTCCACGCCTTTCTTGATTATGGAGCTTGGAAGCTTGAAACAAACCCTAGCTATGGAGGACCCTTGAAATTTCGGCCTAATGAAGAAGATAGACAAAAATTGGCTTTTAATTTTGTTTTTAATTCATTTTAATAACTAAATGACCAAAATACCCTTACTACTAAACTTTCCAAAAATTCCTTCCATGTCCTAATTTTGTCCATGAACTTAAAATTGGTCAAATTGCTATTTAAGACCTCCTCATTAATATTCCAAAACAATTTCATACTCAAAACTTCTAGAATGCAACTTTTGCAACTTATTCGATTTAGTCCCTACTTTCAATTTAAGCACTTTAGGCATAGAATTTCATCACGAAATTTTCACACAATCATGCAATCATATCATAAACCTCAAAATAATTATAAAATAATTATTTCTATCTAGGATTTATGGTCACGAAACCACTATTCCGATTAGGCCCTAATTTGAGATATACAACTCTCCCCCCCTTTAAGGATTTTCGTCCTCGAAAATCTTACCGGTAAACTGATGTGGGTATTGGTTTCTCATAGTTTCTTCGGATTCCCATGTAGCTTCTTCTACTCCATGCCTTTGCCACAACACCTTCACAAGTGCAACATTTTTATTCCTTAGTTGTTTGACCTCTCGAGCTAAAATCTTAATCGGTTCTTCTTCGTAGGTCATATCTGGTTGTAGTTCAATTTCTGTCGGTGAAACTACATGTGAAGGATCCGAACGATACCGACGTAACATAGATACGTGGAACACATCATGAATCTTCTCTAATTCAGGTGGTAATGCTAGCCGATATGCTACCGGTCCAACTTTTTCAATTACTTCATACGGCCCAACAAAACGCGGACTTAATTTGCCCTTCCGTCCAAATCTAAGGACTTTCTTCCACGGAGTCACCTTTAAAAATACTTTATCACCAACTTGAAATTCAATGTCCTTTTGCTTTAGGTCTGCATAAGATTTCTGTCTATCTGAAGCAGCTTTCAAACAATCTCGAATTACCTTCACTTTTTCTTCAGTTTCTTTTATTAGATCAACTCCATAAATCTGATTTTCCTTGAGTTCAATCCAATACAATGGCATTCGACACTTACGACCATATAATGCTTCATAAGGTGCCATTTTCAAGCTCGTCTGATAACTATTATTGTAAGCAAATTCCACCAACGGTAAGTATCTTTCCCAACTTCCTTGAAATTCCAATACACAACATCTAAGCATAGCTTCAAGAATCTGAATTATTCTTTCTGATTGTCCATCAGTTTGTGGATGAAAAGCAGTACTGAAATTTAACTTCGTACCTAACGCGTCTTGCAACTTTTGCCAAAACCGCGAGGTAAACCTTGGATCTCTATCTGAAATAATCGATAATGGTATTCCGTGTAATCTAACAATTTCTCTAATATACAGTTCAGCCAACTTGTTAAGAGAATAATCTGTACGTACCGGGATAAAATGAGCCGACTTAGTTAATCTGTCAACTATTACCCAGATGGCATCTTTCTTTCCCGGAGTCAATGGCAATCCTGAAACAAAATCCATAGTAATCCGATCCCATTTCCATTCAGGAACCATAATAGGCTGGAGTAATCATGAAGCTACTTGGTGTTCAGCTTTCACCTGTTGACAAATTAAGCATTTGGACACAAACTCTGATATATCTCTTTTCATTCCATTCCACCAATACATTTTCTTCAAGTCATTATACATTTTCGTACTACCCGGATGAATCGAGAAATAACCACTATGTGCTTCCTGTAGGATCTTTTGAATCAATTCCTCATTCTTCGGTACACAAATCTGATCTTTAAACATTAAGCACCCATCAGAACCAATTCTGAAATCTGATCCCGTATCAGCTTCACACTGTTTTCTTTTGGCTAGCAAATCTTGATCATTTTTCTGAGCTTCAGAAATCTCTTGTAAAAACATCGGTCTTGCTCTTAACTCTGCTAGAATCGAACCGTCATCTGACATTTTCAACTGAGTGTTCATAACTCTCAAAGCAAACAACAACTTTCTACTTAAAGCATCGGCAACCACATTCGCTTTTCCCGGATGATAATCAATAACAAGCTCACAATCTTTCAATAACTCCAACCATCTTCGCTGTCTCAAATTCAAGTCTTTTTGTGACATCAAGTATTTAAGACTTTTGTGATTGGTATATACTCGACACTTTCACCATACAAATAATGTCGCCAAATCTTCAAAGCAAACACCACTGCAGCCAATTCCAAATCGTGAGTAGGATAATTCCTCTCATGAGGTTTTAACTGCCTCGAAGCATAAGCCACCACTTTTCCTTCTTGCATGAGTACACACCCCAAACCATTTAGAGAAGCATCACTATACACCACAAATTCTTTACCTAATTCGGGTTGTACCAACACTGGTGCTTCAGTTAATAACTTTTTCAATTCTTCAAAACTTTGTTGACATTCTTCCGTCCATTCAAATTTAACATCCTTTCGGAGTAGTCTAGTCATAGGAGCAGCAATTATAGAAAATCCATTTACAAACCGCCGATAATACCCAGCTAGCCCCAAGAAACTTCTAACTTCAGTTACGTTTTTCGGTGGTTTCCAATCAACAATGGCTGAAATTTTACTAGGATCAACCCGTATACCATCACCTGAAACAATATGACCCAAAAATCCAACTTCTCGGAGCCAAAATTCACTTTTACTAAACTTAGCATACAGCTGCTTATCTCTCAAAGTTTGCAAAACTATCCTCAAATGCTCAGCATGCTCTGCCTCATCTTTTGAATAAATTAAAATATCATCTATAAACACCACAACAAATCTTTCCAAGAATGGCCGAAATATGCGATTCATTAAATCCATAAACACAGCAGGAGCATTTGTCAACCCGAATGGCATAACTAAAAATTCATAATGACCGTACCTTGTTCTAAAAGCAGTTTTAGGCACATCCGACTCCTTTACCCGCAGTTGGTAATACCCAGATCTCAAGTAAATCTTTGAAAACCATGTCGCTCCTTTTAGTTGATCAAACAAATCACCAATTCTTGGCAACGGATACTTGGTTTTGATTGTCACCTTGTTTAACTGCCGATAATCAACACACAACCTCATAGAACCATCCTTCTTTTTCACAAATAACACGGGAGCACCCCAAGGTGAAAAACTCGGTCTCACAAAACCTTTATCAGTCAACTCTTGCAACTGTGACTTTAATTCCTTCAACTCTGCTGGTGCCATTCTATACAGAACAATCGAAATCGGAGCTGTTCCCGGTATCAAATCAATACCAAATTCTACTTCCCTGACTGGAGGCAAACCTGACAATTCTTCTGGAAATACATCCGTAAATTCACACACAACCGGCACTGATTCAACTTTCTTTTCAACTTCTTTTTTCTTAATTACATACGCCAAATAAGCTTCATAACCCTTTCTCAGATATCTTTCAGCCGACATTGAAGAAATCACACTAGGCAATGCCTCTGATTTATCTGATTCAACCCGCAGAGTTTCACCATTTTCACACTTTAATTCTATAACCTTTTCTTTGCAATTTATTTTAGCATCATGCAATGTCAACCAATCCATACCCAAAATAACATCAAACTCATCAAACGGCAACAACATCAAGTCGACCGGAAAGTAATGATCCCGAATCATTAAAGGACATTTCTTACATACTTTATCAACAATCACACATTTGCCTAACGGATTCGACACTCTAATCATAAATTCTGTGTTCTCAACAGGTATATTCATACTAGACACCAATTTTATGCACACATATGAATGAGTAGAACCGGGATCAATCAAAGCAATAACATTAACATTATAGAGAGAAAATGTACCGGTAATCACATCAGGTGAGGAAGCATCTTCACGCGCTTTAATAGCATAAGTTCTAGCCGGAGCCCTTCCTTCAGGTCTAACCGGTGCATCCCTGGCTACATTCTTACTGCTTGTTTCCCTTCCAACTTTTCTCGGATACCTTCCCTTCGAGTCTGCACCACTAGCTTTTACATTCTGAAATTTTTCTTTCTCAGCTCTCTCTGGGCAGTCTCTAATAAAATGATCCAGAGAACCACATCGAAAACATTCATTTGCTCTGCACGGACCAAAATGATTTCTACCACACCGCTGGCACTCGAGTTTAACAAACTCGAGTTCCCCACACTGGCTGCAGAAGTATTCTGAGATTTAGGACCCACATTTTGCTTCTTATAATTCCCATATGATTGTCCAGCTAAAGCTTGGGAACGAGGATTCATATTCCTTGACTTTCTAGGTTGCTGTGAAAATGAACTACTCATCGGTCTTTTCTTCCAATTTCTAGTCTCAGCCTCTACCTATTTCTTTTCTTTAAGTAGTTCTTCAGCCTTGCAAGCTCGATCAACCAGTACTACCATTTCTTTTAGTTCAAGGATCCCGACAAATATTTTAATGTCTTCGTTGAGCACGTCTTCAAATCGTCGGCACATCTTGGCTTCTGTAGGAACATATTCCCTGGCATACTTACTCAATCGAACAAACTCTCTTTCATATTACCTTGCTTCAGCTTAAGAAACTCTTTACATTTCTGATCAATAAACCTTTCACTAATATATTTCTTCCGAAACTCTTCTTGAAAGAATTCCCAAGTTACCCTCTCTTTTGGTACCACCGAAATCAAAGTCTTCCACCAATTATAGGCTGAATCTCTCAACAAAGATGTAGCACATTTCAAACATTCTTCAGGTGTACAAGATAATTCATCAAATACCCAGATAGAATTTTCAAGCCAGAACTCTGCTTTCTCTGCATCATCATCAATATTTGCTCTAAATTCTTCAGCCCCTTGTTTACGAATTCTGTCAACGGGGGTTCTGTTAAAGTTTATCATATCCATACCTTGAGGCATCGGGGGTACAGGTTGAGGAATTGGGGGAGGTGGGGGAGGTCGTACATTTGGGTTCGTACGAACGAACTCAGTGTACCACGCACTCATTATTTGGAGAAAGGCTTCCCGATCCCTTTCTCCTCCTCCTTGACCAACAGTAGGGGGTGGGTTTTCAGTCGGCATTGCTCCTTCAGCCGGAGCTGGCGCATTACTCTCTACTTCATCTGCCACAGCTGGATCGGGATCCATTTACTATATAAAAAAATTTCATTTAAAAAGGTCAGAAGTCGTCACACTATCACAATTCATACATATGGCATGTATAGCAAAATCCGTACATACAACACGTAGTCCGAGAACTGACTAAACCTGCTCTGATACAACTAAATGTAACGCCCCCACGCCCGAGACCGTCGCCGAAGTCGAGTATGAGGTGTTACTAAGCTTAATTTAACATATTTAGAACTTTGGATTATTTATTTCTACATTCACAGCTTTTAAGCTACTTGCATCACAGTCACAAGAAAAATCATATCTCGAGTTACAAAACTTGAAATCAAGATCCGTCAATTTTCCCTAAATCTAGACTCATATAACTATCTACTAATTTTTTTCTAGAATTTTTGGTTGGGCCAATTAGTACAGTTTATTAGTTAAAGTTACCCCTATTTCAGGACTTGACTGGTCTGACCTCTATTTACTAAAAACCACATTTCTCTCTGTAAAAAATTTATATGACTATGAGGTTTATTTCTCATGAAACTAGACTCAATAAGGATTCTGAGAATATAAAATAAACTACCTAATTATATCTTTAAAATTTATGGTGAATTTCTAAAGTTGGAACAGGGGATTCAGAAACTGCTATGACCCTATTTCACTAAAATTCAAATATTTTGTAACATATAATTCCTTTACCTGTTTCATTTGTTTCATGTGAAACTAGACATAATAAGCTTCAATTTGATATGCAGTACATCACCAAGTTAAATTTTTATGATTTTTAGTAAATTTTTAAACTCCCATCAGTGTTGCTGCAGTATTCTGTTTATGGCAAATTTCATCCCTTTTATGAGTTTTTATGCACTAAGTATCTTAATAATTTTCCTTAACATCAAATATAATCTAAACTAACTATTTTCATAATTTATCATTATCAAGCATTTCCTCAACCATTCCATCACCATACCATAAGATCATTTACACAAAAAATGTATATTGCTATACATGCCATACTTAAATTTACAAGCCATTACCAAAAGTCTTCCGGATAGTGTGACTGAGCCTTCGACCTATCCCGACCCCTGAGCTGGCTTGTCCAAAACTACAATGAGTAAGAAGGAGGGAGTAAGCATAAATGCTTAGTAAGTTCATATGCAAATAATAAGTAACATAACAAACAGTCATACCAATCAACATTAGCATGTATCACTAAAACACATATCACATTTTTAATCATTTTTCATCATCTTATTACCTTATCGTGGTTGTATCAATACTCAACCCGAGGGTTAAATACATACCTGTCCAAAAAATCCATTTCACATCACTTACCAATACGTCTCTTTACATCTCGAATATTCCTCCATTTGAGTAGAACTTTACCCGTTGAACACATCGAAATATAATTCCACGTCTTTTGTTGATTATGGAGCTTGGAAGCTTGAAACAAACCCTAGCTATGGAGGACCCTTGAAATTTCGGCCTAATGAAAAAGATGGACAAAAATTGGCTTTTAATTTTGTTTTTAATTCATTTTAATAACTAAATGACCAAATACCCTTACTACTAAACTTTCCAAAAATTCCTTCCATGTCCTAATTTTGTGCATGAACTTAAAATTGGTCAAATTGCTATTTAAGACCTCCTCATTAATATTCCAAAACAATTTCATACTCAAAACTTCTAGAATGCAACTTTTGCAACTTATTCGATTTAGTCCCTACTTTCAATTTAAGCACTTTAGGCATAGAATTTCATCACGAAATTTTCACACAATCATGCAATCATATCATAAACCTCAAAATAATTATAAAATAATTATTTCTATCTCAGATTTATGGTCACGAAACCACTATTCCGATTAGGCCCTAATTCGAGATATTATAGTGAATGTACCAATAATAACATCTGGGATGAGGCCCCCACGCGTGCACGTATAGCATAGGCTTTGGCAGATTGCTACTCATATTACTCGTATTTCTAGGTGGTCTTGTAACACCCCTTACCCGAGTCTGAAGCTGGGACTGGGCACGAGGCATTACCATACTTAACCATATGCATACATTCGTTTCCAAGTCACCAAGGCTTGATTAAATTCAAAACTCTTTCAAACTCTACTTAGACTCCTTAAAGTGGGCCTACGAGGTCTCAAACTTTCCTTGGAAACCAACTCGGGTCTTTAAATGACTAAATAAAAATAACTCTTGAAACAGGGCACATGCCCGTGTGGTCATTATAACATGGCCGTGCTGATGGCCCGTGTGACACACACGGCCTAAGCATCTAGTGACACGTCTGTGTCCCATAACCGTGTGAATTAAATTCTAAATTCGAACCTACAGAGGTTTCCACATAGCCTATCACACGTCCATGTCTATGGCCCATGTCCCTCACACGGCCACGACACGCCTGTGTCCTAGCCCGTGTCTAAAAACCTTAACATTCTGTTTCTGATGTCAGCATCCATTTTAGGGCACACGGCCAAGGCACACGCCCGTGTGCTAGGCCGTGCCCTTCACACGGCTGAGACACACGGCCGTGTCTCTACCTGTATGTTTACTACCATGCATACTGACTTGCAAAATTTACGTGTAGGGGACACACAGCCAGATACCACGCCTATGGGGCTAGTTGTGTGTCAAACACGGCCTAGACACACGCACGTGTGTCTACCTGTGTGGACAATATAAGGCAATTTACCAAGCCTTATGCCACCTTGAAACAAAATTGAATACCAACCAACATGTCAAAGTTGAATTTAATATGAGTTCTCAACCAACAACCATAGCTAAGGCCTATAAACATTTCACATTCGTAAAAGGCTATCCTGCATCCATATAATGACTTGCAATATTAGCCATTTTCCTGGCCTTATACAAAATGAGTCAAATGTTAAAAGAAGTCAACACCTTTGGCCCCAAAAAAATGTGACAAAAAAATAAAATCAAAGGTTCCTATACATGCCATAATAAAAAAGATAAAACTAGCTATACCAAGTGCTTCAAGGATAGTGTGACTGGCTTCAACTACGTAGGCGATGATCCTCGATCTACTTCGGTGGCACTATAAGAAAAGGGAAAGGAAAGAGGGTAAGCATGAGAGCTTAGTAAGTACATATATGCAAATAAGTGTAATTAGAAACACATTCGTTAAACAATGGCTTATCATACTTAAGTGATATATCATTTTAACCTCATTATCTTACTCTTTCTTCTTTTACGCATACCTACTACATCTCATCACATCCTAAGGTCTTCATTCGAGAGTTTAGTATACATACCTATAACTACTCGTAAAATAACTCAAGTACATTCTCTCTATCGACATACCTCATTGGATGTATCGTCAATCCATTCATCGAGTTACCTTGTACTATACAAGTAGCCAAAGCTACCTTGTACTTTGTAATACTTGCATATTTGAGCTACTCATGGGCCTTTTCACCAAGTCAATGCCCAAACCCTATAGCTCTATCATGTAATGCTCACTTATTGAGCTACTCATGGGTTTGCACACAAAGTCAGTACCTGGACTCACATTACATAATTCACTTATCTCATGAACTGAAACTCAACTCATGAGTTCAAACCACTCAATTTCTCATGACTTATATTTTATATCCTATACTGTTTCTAAGGTTCGACTAGATCTCGTGTCTAACCTGATGTTGTTGCATTTGTTTCTAATGTGGATCACTCTTATTTTGCACTATTCATACTTTGTGGTATCAAGTAAGATTATGATACATGGAAAAATTATAAAACATTTAAAAGTAAGTTACAATAGCACATTATTTACATATGTACTTACCTCGGCACAAAATGATGGAAACGAGCCTAATCCTCATAAATTTTGTTCTTCCCTAGATCAAGACCCGAACCACATTTTTCTTGATTTAAAATGTCACAAATTAGCTTATTTAATACAAAATTCATTCAATTCAACTTAAGACTCATACTTTGTTAAAATGACCATTTTGCCCTTAAATTTCACAAAAATTACAATTTTACACCTAGGCTCGAAAATCGATTTTTATCACATTTTCTCACTAAACAAGCCTAGCCGATTACTTTTTATACTAGAAGAAGTGCACAATTCTCATTATTTCATACATTTATCACCTATTTTATAACTTATGCAAAATGGTCCATAGTTAGGGTTTTCATGAAAACTACTTCACAAAAGTTGTTTATTACACTACCATAGCTCATTTTCTTACATAAATTTTCAAAAAACAACATGAACACACTCATGGTAAAACCCTAGACTTTCAACCACTTTGCAAAATAGTCCCCTTGTTAGAAAGCTCATGCTACAAGGGGTTCAAAAATACAAAAATCACTAAGAATAACCTTCTAAATGACTTACTTGGAAGAGACACAAATGGCTGATATTTTAAGCTCTCTAAACGCCCTTTTTTTTGTTGAAAAATCGGTGGAAAAGATGACATTATAGCTTCCTTTTCTTTTATTTTTATTTTAGTCAAATAAGTTGCCAATAGCTCACCTAACCTAGTCAACATACCTCAATTTGTCCCCTATGGCCGGCCAAGCTTCTCTTAAGGGTCTATTTTCCCTTTAAAGACCCTTAATTATGGTTTTCTAGCTATTTGACACCCTTAGCTATAAAAATAGGACTTTTTCACTTTATGCGATTTAGTCCTTTTTCATGATTAAGCTCACAAACGCTAAAATTAATTCACCAAAATTTTCATGCACCTATATAAACATGCCGTCACACATAAAATAATATTAAAATAATTTTTTTGGCTTTAGAATAGTGGTTTCAAAACCACTGTTCCGTCTAGGCCCAAATTCGAGCTATGACAACTCTCCTCCTTATGGATTTTCGTCCCCAAAAATCTTACCGATGAATAAGTTTAGGTATTGATCTCTCATAGTCTCTTAACGGGTTCCTCCCTATAAGACATGTCCGATCTAATCTCCACTTCAGTCGGAGAAATCACATGTGAAGGGTCGAAGCGGTATCAGCGTAACATGGACACATGGAACACGTCGTGGATCTTTTCCAATTCCGATGGTAAGGCTAACTGATAAGCTACCGGTCCCATTTTCTCTATCACCTTATAAGGTCCGATAAAATGAGGACTCAATTTACCCTTCTTACCAAATCTGAGAACCTTTTTCCAAGGAGACACTCTCAAAAATACTTTGTCACCGACTTGAAATTCGATCTCCTTTCATTTCAAATCCGCTTAGGATGTTTGTCTATCCGAAACGGCCTTTAAACAATCACGAATCACTTTATCTTTTTCTTCAGTCTCTTTTATTAAGTCAACCCCATGGATCCAATTCTCTTTAAGCTCAGTCCAATACAAAGGTGTTCGCCACTTACGCCCATACAAGGTTTCGTAAGGTGCCATTTTCAAACTCGACTGATAGCTATTGTTATAAGCGAATTCGACCAGCGGTAGATATTTCTCCCAACTGCCTTGGAACTCCAGGACATAACAACGCAACATATCCTCAAGGGTTTGAATTACTCTCTCCGATTGACCATCGGTTTGCGGATGGAAAGCTGTGCTAAAATTCAACTTTGTTCCCAAAGCTTCTTGCAACTTCTTTCAAAACCTCGAAGTAAATCTTGGGTCCCTATACGAAATAATCAACAAGGGCACTCCGTGAAGCCTCATAATCTCAGAAATGTATAAGTCATCTAGTTTATCAAGTGAGAAATTTGTTCATACCGGGATAAAGTGGGACGACTTTGTCAGTCGATCAGCCATGACTTAAATGGAATCTTTTTTCCTCGGAGTTACCGGTAAACCCGTCAAAAAATCCACAGCAATCCAATCCCACTTCCACTCGAGGACCATGATAGGCTAAAGTATACATGAAGGTACTTGGTGCTCGACTTTCACTTGTTGGCACACTAAGCATTTTGATACAAACTTCAAAATGTCTCTTTTTATACCTGACCACCAATACATTTTATTCAAATCATTGTACATTTTCGTACTTCCAGGGTGTACCTACAGATAACCACTATGTGCCTCAATTAAAATCTTTTGAATCAACTCGGTATCCTTAGGAACACAAATCCTATCCTGGAACTTCAAGCAACCATCAAAATCAATCTGAAAATCTGACTCAACACCTGATTCACACTGAGTTCTCTTGGTTAACAATTCACTATCACTCATCTGAACTTCACGAATTTCTTGGAGAAATGTTGGTCTAGCTTTTAACTCAGCTAGAATCAAACCAACCTCTGACAAGGCCAATTATGCGTTCATTGCTATCAGTGCAAATAATGATTTTCAACTCAATGCATCGGCAACCACGTTCACCTTATACTGATGGTAGTCGATAACCAGCTCATAATCTTTTAATAGTTCCAACTACCTCCGTTGTCCTAGATTTAAATCCTTCTACGTCATCAAGTACTTAAGACTCTTATGATCGGTGTATACATCACATATCTTTTCGAACAAATAATGTTGCCAGATCTTTAAAGCAAACACTATGGAGGCCAACTCTAGGTCATGTTTCAGAAAATTCTTCTCATGAGGTTTCAATTGTCTCGAGGAATAAGCTATAACCTTGCCTTCCTGCATAAGCACGCATCCCAACCCATTTAGAGAAGCATCACTATAAACCACGAACTCTTTTCTTGATTCGGGTTGTACTAATACTGGAGCCTCAGTCAACATCTTCTTCAACTTCTCAAAACTCTGCTGACACTTATCTGACCATTCAAACTTAACTTATTTTTGCAATAACCTCGTTATAGGAGTAGCAATCATGGAGAAGTCCTTTACAAATCGCCTGTAGTAACCAACCAAACCCAAAAAAGCTTCTAACTTCGATCACATTCTTTGGTGGTTTCCATTCAAAAATAGTAGAAACCTTGCTGGGGTCAACCCTAATGCCATCACTCGAGACAATGTGACCCAAAATTTTGAATTCACGAATCCAAAACTCACTTTTACTAAACTTGGCATACAACCAATTATCTCTCAGAGTCTATAGAATGATTCTCAAGTGTTCGGTATGCTCTACCTCATATCTAGAATAGATTAGGATGTCATTGATAAATACAACAACAAACTTATCCAAGTATGTCTGAAATATCCTATTCATCAAATCCATAAACACGACGGGAGCATTTGTTAAATCAAAAGGCATAACGAGGAATACCTCGTCCTAAAAGCAGTCTTAGGCACATCTAACTCTTTAACTCTCAGTTGATAGTAGCCGGATCTCAAGTCTATCTTAGAAAACCATGTTGCTCCTTTCAATTGATCAAATAAGTCATCAATCTGTCAGTAGTCTATGCATAACCTCATAGATCCATCTTTCCTTTTCATAAATAGCATCGGAGCACCCCACGGTGAAAAGCTTGGTCTCACAAAGCCTTTTTTGGTCAACTCTTGTAATTGTGACTTTAGTTCCTTCAACTCAGTCGAAGCCATTCGATACGGAGTAATCGAAATAGGTGTTGCTCCTAGCATTAGCTCTATACCAAATTCAACTTCTCTATTAGAGGGTAACCAGGGCAATTCTTCCAGAAATACATCCGCATACACGTATACAACTGGTACTGTCTCAACCTTCAGCTCAGACTCCTTAGCATTCATTATAACAGCCAAATAAGCTTCAAAACCTTTCCTCAAATATTCTTGGGCAAGCATTGAGGATATCACAATAGGCAAATTCTCTGGTTCATCTGATTTAACCCAAAGAGTTTCACTATTTTCACACTTCAATTTAATAACCTTTTGCCTACAATTTACTACAGCATCGTGGAGTGTCAACCAGTCCATACCCAATATGACTTCAAACTCATTTTATGGTAACAATATCAAATTAGCTAAAAAATAGTGACCTCTAACTATTAAAGGACATTTATTGCATACTTTATCGACTATCACATGCTTGCCTTATGGGTTTGACACCTTAATCACAAACTCTGTAGACTTAGTCGGTATGTTCATGTTAGACACTAATTTTATGCACACATATGAATGAGTTGAGCTAAGATCAATCAAAGCAATAACAGTATTATCATAGAGAGAAAATGTACTGGTAACCACATCGAGAGAAGATGCATCTTCACGTGCGTATATGGCATAGGTTCTAGCCGGAGTTCTAACTTCGGATCTCCCTATGGTGTCTCTTGTCACACTCTTGCTGCTAGCCCCAATTCCGTCATTCTTCTATGGTCTTCCATTAGAATTTGTGCCACTTGGCCTTGCATTTTGAAAATTTTCTTTCTCGTTCATCTCGGGGAAATCCTTGATAAAATGGTCTTGAGAACCATATCAGAAACAAGATCCATCGTTCATTCTACACTTGCCAAAATAACTTTTACCACAATGCTGGCACTCTGGTAGAGAACACCTGACGTTACCCACACTAGCTACAGATGTAGCCTGAGATTTAGAACCCGAATCTTGTTTCTTACAATCTCTGTATGAGTTTCCGACTAACACATGAGAACAAGAATAAACATCTCTAGATTTCTTAAACTGAAATGGAAATGAATTGCTCAAGTGTCTCTTCCTTGTATCCTTAAATTCCGCCATAGTTTTCTTCTTCTCCTTTATCGATTCTTCGCCCTTACAAGCTCGATTAACGAGCACCACAAACTCCTTCAATTCAAGGACACCCACTGACAATCTGATATCCTCATTAAGTCCGTCTTCAAACCTTCGACACATCTTAGCCTCGGAGGACACACACTCTCGAGCATACTTACTGAATCAGATGAACTCCTTTTCATACTCAAAAACCATCATGCAGCCTTGTTTCAAATAAAGAAATTCCTTACACTTTTGATACATGAATCTCTCATTAATGTATTTCTTCCCAAATTATTCTTGGAAGAATTCCCATGTAACTCCCTCGTGAGATACCACTGAAACTAATGTTTTTACCAGTGGTATGCCAAATCCCTCAACAAGGATATGACACACTTCAAGCATTCTTCGGAGGTACAAGATAATTCATCAAATACTCTACTGGTATTCTCAAGCCAAAACTCTTCCCTTTCGGGATCATCATCTTTATTTGCACAGAACACCTCGGCTCCATGCTTTCGGATCTTATCCACTGGGGGCCTATTCAGTTTCAAAAAATCCATACTTTGGGGTACTATAGGAACAGGTTGAAGAATAGGTGGGGTGGAGGTGGTTGAGCATTCGGGTTCAGTCGGACAAACTCTGTGCACCATTCATTCATCATGTGAAGAAAGGCTTCTCGAGCCCCTTCTCCCCCTCCTTGGCTAACAGTGGGAGGTCGATTATCGGATGGCATTGCCCCTTCAGTAGGAGCCAGTGTATTACTTTCTACATCGTCTGCCATAGTTCAATCGAGATCATTACTATAAGAAAACATGATAACAAAATGAGGAGCCATCACACTATCACAATTTATTTATGGCCTATATAGTTATACTCGTACATACGTTAGGTTAGTCCAAGAACTGACTAAACCATAGCTCTCATACTACTAAATGTAACACCCTTTACTCGAGTCTGAGGCCAGGATGGGGCACAAGGCATTGCCATACTTAACCACATGCATACATTCGTTTCCGAGTCACCAAGGCTTGATTAAATTTAAAACTCTTTCAGACTCCATTTAGACTCCTTAAAGTGGGCTTACGAGGTCTCAAACTTTCCTTGGAAACCAACTTGGGTCCTTAAACGACTAAATAAAAATGACTCTTGAAACAGGACACATGCCCGTGTGGTTATTATAACATGGTCGTGCTGATGGCCCGTGTGACACACACAGCCTAAGCATCTAGGGATACTCCCGTGTCCTATACCCTTGTGAATTAAATTCTAAATTCGAACCTACAGGGGTTTTCACACGGCTGCCACACGCCAGTGTCTATGGCCCATGTCCCTCACACGGCCATGACATGCCTGTATCCTAGCCTGTGTCTAAAAACCTTGACATTCTGTTTCTGATGTCAACATCCATTTTAGGGATACGGCCAAGGCACACGCCCGTGCGCTAGGCCGTGCCCTTCACATGGCTAAGACACATAGCCGTGTCTCTACCCGTGTGTTTACTACCATGCATACTGACTTGCAAAATTTACGTGCAGGGGACAAACGGCCGGACACCATGCCCGTGGTACTGTGTAACGCCCCAAATTTTGGGCTTAGAAGAAATGGGCTTTGAGTATCAGAACAATTGAAATTTAGTTGTGCAAGAAAATTTTACAAATATATTGTTTGCAATAATGTCTAAGTGTTTGGGCATATTTAGGAGTGTTAGAGAAGCCTGCGTTCAAGTTCTTACATTTGCAAAAGTTTTAGTTTTTGCTCTTAAGTGAATCTGGATGTTAGCATTTAGGCCTTATATTTAAATGTTAGGGGTTTTTGTCACAAAAAGCTTGTAGCTTGGTAGCAAGTGGCGTGACTTGGTAACTGGGAGAACTTGGGTTCGAATCCCATAGCATACAAGGTGTATTTATTTTATCGCCATGAGGTGAGAGAGGTAAAGTTGGATTGAAATTCTGCTGAGGTGGTTGTGGACTTGGTCAAATGGAGAGAATCAAGGGTTTGGATGATGGTTGTTATGGATATGGAGGATATTTTGGTGGAGAAAATCGTGGAGTTTGACAAGGGGTGGAATTGGCCGAATTTGGTAGTCTATGGGTGCCTATTCGGTTTTGACTTAGTGCCATTTTGGTAAGGGGAAAAACATAGGAATTCAGCTAGTACCGAAATTGCAAGTAACCATTCATGCCTTTTCTTTTCTTTTCATTGAGATTCTATTATTTTGCAACTATTCAGCAAATGTGCCGAAACCTTTAATTGTTAAAATACCGAAGCCTTGTGTTTTTTTGCCTAAGTCTCTTTCTTTTTGTTTCAATCCCTGCCGAATCACTCAATTGTAAGTTATCTCTTCTACCTTTTCTTTCTTTGGTTGAATAGTGTTAGGGCTCTACCTTGTTTTCTTTCAAATTTTCTTATAGTCGAATTCCCCATCTTTCTTTCTTTAATTTATTTCTGTTCTTCTTTCTTGAGTCGATTCTCCTCTTGACTGAGTACTTTCTTCTCTGTTTTCTCTCAGTCGGTTTTTGTTGGCCGAATATTACTGGTAAGTGTTTCTTTGATATCATGTTCCTCTCTTTTTCTCTTTACCGACGCTCATTTTGTTTTTCCCTTCAATAAGGTCTTATTCTGTTAACACCTTCTTGTTTTGTCGTTGCTCGATAGGGATACCCTCGATGCGTGTTGTCTCTGCTATTTCTATTACGTTTGGTTTAAGCTTGTGAAGGGGTGTAGGCCGACTCCTCTTTTCATCAAATCTTGGACAATTGCGCTGTCTGTAAGTGTTCAACCGAATGGTACTTTCTTCTTGGAGAAGGGTTTTCATGTTCTTTTATTAGACTATTATGTTTTAACCATTATTATAGTCAATAACAATGGATAGATTGAACTTGTGATTCAGTTAATCGGCAAGGGACATGTGGGTAGTTATAGTTAATGACCTAAGGCAAATAAAACCAGTTTTTAGCCAATCAAGGGTTCGGAGCTCGTGGATCTTAGCTCAAGTTCGTATACAGGTGTGTAACCATACCCTTTCTTACTGTATATCGGTAAAAGTCAAGAAGCCGAACTGCTGAAACTTCGGCATTTGAGGCCTCACGAGCGTGCGATCGCTCGTAGGGTAAACCGGGCCCACAAATTAGGGGCGATAGACTATAAAGGCCACCATGAGTGATTCCATGGACTTGGGTCATTATGGGCCACGTTGGGCCAAAATGGGCCATGTAGGCCCAATGCCCACACAGATTAAATCCATAGTAAGTGATAAATATTGGACTGGGCTATGCAGGTCACATAGCCATAACTGAATTAGGGCTAAATGGGCCATACGAACGTGTGGGCCCACTTGGGTCGAGTAATGGGCCTTGGGCCCATTTAAACCGTTATGATCATTTAGGTTTTCTGTATTGCTCGAGACGACTGTAGACCTTCGGAGAGGTCGTTATCTAGGCTAAAACCCCAAAATAGGTAAAATAACTATAATGACCCTGTAGGGTAAAATGACCGTAATACCCTGTAGGGTAAAATGATCGTAATACCTCTGTAGGGTAAAATGACCGTAATACCCCTGTAGGATAAAATGATCGTAATACCCTTGTAGGGTAAAATGAGCGTAATATCCCTGTAGGGTAAAATGACCGTAATGGCCCTGTAGGGTAAAATAACCGTGATATCCCTATGCGAAAAAATGATGAGTAGCCCTTAGGTTTCGTATGACTGATGTGGTTATGATTTACACATATATGATTGTATTGAGTATGACTTTGAATACACGTATTATTTATGACATGTCATACTGCATGGGGTTGGGATTTTGATATGGAGGAAGTACTGTATTGGTGACTATGTCACATTCACTGTTACTGGTGGCTATGCCACAATTACTGATACTGGTGGCTTTGTCACACTTACTGTTTCTGACAGCTATGCTGCATTATTATTACTAGTAGCTTTGCTACGATATTGGTGTGCTTGTTGGGTGGGTAAATTTATATCCCCACATGGTGTGTTGGTTGGTATGGGTGGTGTGTTGATTGGATTTGGGTGGGATGCATAATTGCATTACACTGTACTGTTACTATATTGGGCTTAGGCCCACACTGTTACTATATAGGGCTAAGGTCCAGACTGTTATTGCATGCACTGTTTACTGTTTGACTGATAGGGGGCTACACACTGAGTTTTCGTAAACTCACCTTTTCTTTTTAACTGTATAGGTAATCCCCAGCCTTAGGCGATTTGGTGCTGCGAGGGTCTTGGAGGTGGCCACACGACTGCTGTGTCGTGCAATTGACTTAATTTAATTTAAATTACACTTTGGGTTTTTAATTATTAAATAAGGTCGTTTTTGGGTTTTAATTTTTAATTGTGCTTAGATTATATACTTTTAAACTGCTAGTCTAGGTAAAGACGAGTTTTTAAAACAATTATTGTTTTCTAAAACACGTGTTTTAAACTTTATCGACTTAAAAAGCTTTTACATTTTTAAATCAATTTAATATAACACTAATGGTTAATAGGGTAAACGTTTTGACGAGAACTTTTGTTAGATAATAATAAAAGGATTTAAATTCAATAACAAATTTTTACCTAAAAGATCAATTTTCGAAAAACACTTCGATGTGGCACGCTAGATTTTGCCATAACGTCCAAGTCGGGTTTGGGGTGTTACAAGCTGGCCGTGTGTGATACACGGCCTAGACACATGCCCATGTGTCTACTCGTGTGGACAATATAAGGCTATTTACCAAGCCTTATGCCATCCTGAAACAAAATTGAATACCAACCAACATGTCAAAGTCGAATTTAATATGAGTTCTCAACCAACAACCATAGCTAAGGCCTATAAACATTTCACATTCGTAAAAGACTATCTTACATCCATATAATGACTTACAATATTAGTCATTTTCCTAGCGTTATACAAAATGAGTCAAATGTTAAAACAAGCCAACACCTTTGGCCCGAAAACAATGTGACACAAAAATAAAATAAAATGTTCCTATATATGCCATAATCAAAAAGATAAAACTAGCTATACCAAGTGCTTCAAGGATAGTGTGACTGGCTTCAGCTACTTAGGTGATGATCCTCGATCTACTTTGGCAGTAACACCCCCTACCCGAGACCATCGCTGGAGTCGAGCACGAGGCATTACCAGACTTATCTTACCTGTTCGGGGCATAAAAAAATTTAGTTTTTAAAACAAATATTAATTCGCTCACATTCATCCAATAAATCCCTTAAAACGGCCTTCGAGGCCCTAAAATGTGCAATTGGAACAGTTCGGGACCAAACCGGGAACATTAAAAATTTTTCCAGTTACTTTCACATATCAAAACAATTTATTTCACTATTCATAATAAAACTGTCCATCTGCATAACAGTCAGTAAATTAATTATAACTCAATTTACGAAACTCAAAATTTAAATATGTAAATTTTCCCTAAAACTAGACTCATATATCTTCTTATCATAATATTTCTAGAATTTTTGGTTTGGCGAATTTGTATAGTCTATTCATTAAATGTTCCCGTGTTTCGCAGTTCAGTGGACCTGACCTCTCTTCACTAAAAATAAATTATCTCATTATAAAGAAATTGGATAATGTTTCTGTTTGTTTCTAATGAAAATAGACTCACTAAGTAATCTATACATATAAAGTTTTATCTATTATATTTTTTTTACAATTTCTAGTGATTTTCCAAATTTTGAAGAGGGGATCACAAAGTCACTCTGAACTAGTCTTACAGAAATTTAAATATCTCAGAATATAGACTTCCTTTGCTTGCTCTGCTTGTTTCCTATGAAAATAGACTCAATAAGCTCTAATTATATATCTTATTAACCATTTAATTCCATTTATACACTTTGTAGTGAATTTTCAAAACCACATAACTGCTACTATTTCTTAACTGTTCCATAATCAACTCTTACTCTTTCATAGTTTCTTTGCATCAAACCTCATTTAAGCATAAATAATACCAAAACATGTTCTTATTTAGCTATATCATAAGCTAATCATTACCAAGTATTCACATGCCATTCTTTAATCATATCATAATGACATACACACAAAATTGCCAAGTCCCTATACATGCCATAACTTAAAGTATTTCTAGTCACAAAATACCGAGACAACTCGTTGATAGTGTGAGGCGATCTCCGACATCCTTACAATTTTCGAATTGGCTCTACGATACTATAAAAAAGGGAGAAAAAAAAGGGAGTAAGCATAAAGCTTAGTAAGTTTGCATGTAAACAAATAACAACATTCTAAATAAATAGCAACTCGAGATTGTCAGCAATTCAACTGGAGCTTCCCATGTGCGGGAGCAGGCGCTATACTCTCGATATCATCAGCTACAGCTCTGTCGGGATCCATTTACTATACGAAAACACATTTTCAAATGTCAGAAGTCATCACACTATCGCAGTATATATTATGGAATGTATAGCTAGACTCACATGCGATATGTTAGTCCTAGAATCGACTAAACCATAGCTCTGATACCAATAAAATGTAATACCCCTAACCCATATCCGTCTCTAGATTAGGGTTATGAAACATTACCAAACAAAATACAACTCAGAACAAACTTTCATTTCAGTATTAATCATCTAAATAAAATTTTAAATAAAACTAACATACTTCAATTCTATAATTCATATAATTTCCAAATTTTACATTTAGTCAATACAACCAAAGAATCATGCAACTCGAATGTTAAATTCAAAACCAAATATATGTCATTTCACATACCAAATATATATACTGAACATTTAAGGCATTAGAATAATTTTAATATAAAATAACTTATTATTTACAAGTTATTCGCACATACTTTAAAACATGCAAACATACATCCTTTCATTGCATATAAATAACATGTACCATATGTCTGTTTCATCTAACTACAAAAGTATTTCATAACATGGATATATATATAACATCCACACAGCATGTTTATCATACTTTTATATTTATATCACCTAACAAGCAATATATTAAAATTAAATATCCCTTTCTACTCATCACAAATTTATGCACATATAATTATATCAATTTGAATCATACTCAAATTATTTTATTAAATCATATCGTACATATTTAACATAAACTTATTACCTATTTACTCATATCATTTCACATGACTATATCATCATCAATATTCCAAATATACCATATACATATAACATTGCATGCGTGAAGCTTCCAAAATAGACTTAAACCATAACCATAATTACACAACCATTAGCAAATATGTCAAATACCTCACACATATATATATGTACCAAAACCGAAATATGCTTAAACTTAAACTTTATACTTAGCCATTTTCGCATGGCTTAATATATACACAACTTCAAAATCAAACATATTAACTAGCCTATACATGCCATAGTTTCAAATTGTAACTTATAAAATACCGAAGACGGTTGATAGTGTGATAGACTATGCTGACGATCCCCGAGCTTGTAACTTGAATCCAAAATCTATAAAAGAGAATGAACATGAAAACACAAAGTAAGCTATAATAGCTTAGTAAGTCATAAGCAAATAAACATTCCAATGATATAATCAACTCATTTTAAGCTAATCCCAATTTCATTATCATTGTCAAGCTTAACCTCAAACCTACAAATGAGATAAATAACACATTTTCATACACAAAATCTACCATACACTCATATACACAATTTGGCCTAATATTATTTAACCTTCAAAGCCAAAATGTCTTAATATAATCAAACATACATACACTCATATACGCAAGCTCAAAAATTGTATTATAACATCACGTACACGAACTATACATATGGCCGAATATATATGGTCTTGTATACACATATTCAAAGACCAAATCCATAATATTCATATCATTTGATCATAAAACCGAATACACATACCAAATTCACATATAATCTTCATTTGTATCACATATAATTAGTAACAAATATCAAGTTACTTATTTATCTTATCTCAAGTAAACAACAAGCTAACTCGTACCTGGTCATTTAGCTCGTTTAACGTATTCAATTAGCACATCAACATAAAGTCTTTTAAGCATAGACTTATAATAGTTCACCGGCGTAAAGCCTGCTAGGCCTAAGCCTGTATCTCACACCGGCACAAGGCCTGCTAGACTCAAAGTCTAATTTTTATACACTGACAATAAGCCTGCTAGGCATTAAGCCCGATTTAATTCACCAGCACAAGGCTTGATAGGCTTAAAGCCCGAATATCACTATTATAATAAGCTATCTCATAAGCAATTCATATATAAAAAATTCCAGATATTACATATAATCCATACAGACTTTCAAATGTTACAAATCAGTCGAATTAAACTCTAATATGTTATTTCTATGCTTAATCACATTTCGGCTAACTTTACCATATAACTATGAATTCCAAACTAGCATATTAAATTAAGTTACATTCAAAATTATCTATGTATAATTGCTTAAAGACTTACCTCGGATATCGACAAACGATGTAAATCGACTATTTGACTATTCGACTATTTTTTCTTTTCTCCGATCCAAGTTTGATTTCTTTTGTTCTTGATCTATACAATTCCAAATTAATATCATTCAAATACATTCCATTCAATTTAATCCAACAACACATAAATGGGAAAATTACCATTTTACCCCTGATATTTCATATTTTTACAAATTAGTCCTAATTGCATAAAACACAAAACAAGCAAAATTTGCTCATACTACACTTAGGCCGAATACTCCTTATAACCAAAAAAGTCCTCACATTTCATTTATTTTGCATTTTAGTCCTTCAATTTATTATTTTTTCAATTTAGCCCTAATTATTCAAATTCATCAAAAATTCCAATACAAAACATATTAATCCAAAACATATCTTTCATAATTTATCATCAAACATCACAAAACACACATATTCATCAATGGCATAACTCAAAATATGCATAAAAATTAGAAATTCTGGCGTGGGTCGGATAGTACTCGAAGTAACGATCTCAAAAATGTAAAAAATCGAGCTAAACTCATACCTTAATCAAGCTTGAATACAACTGAAACCTAGCTTCTTTTTCTTTTTCTTTCTATTTTCATATTCGGTCAAAGAGAAAAGTATGAACCATGGCTTTTTAATTATGTTATATTATAACTTATATTATCATATTATTTAATTACTTATTTAACCTTTAATATATAATATGGATTCTTTATAATGGTTGTCTACAATCGTCCAACACCAACATTATGGCCTATTTGCAACATAAAACCTCCATATTAAAAGAACAACAACAATTTGGCCCTTTTACAATTAACCATCAAATTTTCATTTTTTGCGATTAAGTCCTTTTATTTAATCAGACACTCAAACTACAAAATTAAATCACAAAAATTTCATAGATATTAATTCAAAGATAATAAACACAGAAAGTAATTTTTAAATATTTTTTGACTCAAATTCGTGGACTAAAAACCACCGTTTCGATTAGGGTCTAAATCGGGCTGTCACATTAGCACACTCTTTGAATTTTTTTGTTGAACCATTTGGAATACTAAGGATACACGGGTACCTTTTCTTTTTAAACTTACTGTTGCCATGTCTTGACATGGTCTTACGTGGTATCCTTGCCTTATGAACTCACTATTACCATTCCTTGGCATGGTCTTACATGGGATCTTTGCCTTATAGTAGTTTATCAATGCCATGTCTTAACATGGTCTTACATGATTTCCTTGCCTTGTAGAACTTACCAATGCCATGCTTTGGCATGGTCTTACTTGGTATGCTTAAACCCTAATGTCATGACATTTGTATCCTACACATTCCTAAGGTTCAACCAGGACTTTTAAGTATCATTTCTCTGTTAATTCTTGCTTGAATCATCAAGGAATAAATTTACAAAATAAATATATAGATGCTAAAAAATAACATCATTAATTATAAATAATAAAATATTGCATTTATTTATCGCAAACTTACCTTGATACAAAATACGATCAAATATTTTGATTTAGTCTTCAACCTTTTTCTTTCCTCAGTCCAACCCCGAATTTCATTCTTCTTAATCTATAATAGCAAATTTAACTTATTGTCCTTAACTTTAACTTTGGCAAAATTATGGTTTTCCCCTAAACTTTTGCATATTTATACTTTTGCCCCAAGGCTCGGAAATGAAACTTTATCCCTAATTCTTTTGTTATATGACATGCTGATCATTTATTTACCTACGACAACATCAAATTCCCACTCTAACATGTACTTATGACCATTAGGTATTTTTATCGATTATGTCGTTTTACTCGTGTTCGCTTAAAATCGCTTAGCTCAAGTCGTTTAACATAATTTCAAGCTTCATATTCTACCATAAAACATCAAAATAAACACATTTCACCTATGGGTATTTTTTCAAATATGAACCCTAGGTTAAATTATTGCTAGAATAAGCTAAATCAAGTTACCGGGACTTCAAAAACGTAAAGAACATTAAAAACAAGGCTTGGAGTCACTTACTATGAAGCTTGGAAGCTTGACAAAACCCTAGCTATGAAGAACCCTTGAAATTTTGGCCTAATGAAGAAGATTGGCACATTTTGCCATCTTTTTCCCTTTTTTAATCTTTTAATTACCAAATGACTAAAATACCCTTCATTAAAACTTTAGTTATTTTTATCTATGTATGCCCATTTTTTGTCCATGAAAACCTAATGGTCTAATTACCATTTAAGGACCTCTACTTCAATTATACTCTTCAATTTAATCCTTTAGCATCTAAAACTCATATTTATCAACTTTTGCAATTAAGCCCTAATAGGCAAATTAAGCATGCTATTTATAAATTTTCCATCGATACTCTAACACATGCATGTAAGCACTCGATAAATTATAAAAATTAATCGGAATAAACTTTTCTATCTCAAATTTGTGGTTTTGCAACCACAATTCTATTTAGGTCCTATTTTGGGATGTTACATTTCTCCACCTTTTAGGGATTTTTGTCCTCGAAAATCTTACATGTGAAAAGAGTTGGATATTGTTTTCGCATAACCTCTTCAGGCTCCCATGTAGCCTCGTCTACCCCATGCTTATTCCATAATACTTTCACAAGTGCAATACTTTTGTTCCTTAGTTGCTTGACCTCTCGAGCTAAAATCTTTACCGGTTCTTCACCATAAGTCATATCTTGCCGAATCTTAACCTCTATCTATGAAATCACATGTGAAGGATTAGAACGATAATGACGTAACATGGACACATGGAACACATCATGAATCTTCTCTAACTCTGGCAGCAAAGCTAACCGATTTGCTAATGGTCCAACTCTTTCAGTCACCTCAAATGGTCTAATAAAACGTGGACTTAGTTTGCCTTTCTTGCCAAATCTAAAGACTTTCTTCCATGGGGATACTTTCAAGAACACTTTGTCACCAACTTGATACTCATTCTCTTTTCTTTTCAAGTTTGCATAAGGCTTCTGTCTATCTGAAGATGCTTTCAAGCGATCTCTGATAACTTTCACTTTCTCTTCAGTTTCTTTAACTAAATCAACCCCGTAAATCTGATTTTCTTTAAGCCCTGTCCAATACAAAGGTGTGCGACATTTACATCCATACAAAGCTTCATAAGGTGCCATTTTCAAACTCGACTGGTAACTATTATTATAAGCAAACTCTACCAACGACAAGTATTTCTCCCAACTACCTTAAAATTCTAAGACACAACATCTAAGCATATCATCAAGTATCTGAATAACTCTTTTTGACTGACCATTGGTCTGAGGATGGAAAGCTATACTAAAACTCAACTTTGTGCCTAAAGTTTCCTATAACTTCTTCCAAAACCACGAAGTGAATCTCGGGTCTCTATCTAAAATAATCGATAATGGTACTCCATATAGTCTAATTATCTCTAAAATATACAACTCAGCCAACTTGTCAAGTGAATAATCCATATGAACTGGAATAAAATAAGCCGACTTCGTTAGCTTATCAATCATAACCCATACTGCATCTTTCTTTCTCAGTGTCAACGGCAATCCTATCACAAAATCCATGGCAACTCGGTCCTATTTCCACTTAGGAACTAACAAAGGCTGCAATATACCTAAAGGTACCTGTTCAACTTTTACCTGCTGATAGATCAAGCATCTAGAAACAAACTCTGAGATATCTCTCTTCATTCCTACCCACCAATACATTTTCTTCAAATCATTATACATCTTTGTACTACCAGGATGAATAGACAAGGAACTGCTATGTGCTTCCTTTAAAATCTTTTGAATAAGCTCATCATTCTTTGGTACACATATCTGATTTCTGAACATTAAACAACCGTCAGAACTGATATGAAAATCTAACTCTATACCCAACTCACATTGAGATCTTTTGGCTTGCAACTCACTGTCATCTTTCTGTACTTCACAAATTTCTTCAAGAAACATTGGCTTAGCTCTTAATTCAGCTAAGATAGAACCATCATCCGATAAGGTTAAACTAGTGTTCAAAACTCTTAATGCAAATAAAGATTTTCTATTCAAAGCATTAGCAACTACGTTTGCCTTACTCGGGTGATAATCGATCACTAGTTCATAATCTTTAATCAACTCTAGCCATCATCTTTGCCTCAAGTTCAAATCTTTCTGACTCATCAAGTATTTCAAACTTTTATGATTAGTAAATATTCTACACTTCTCACCGTACAAGTGATGTATCCAGATTTTCAACGCACATACAATGGCAGCTGGTTCAAAATCATGTATCGGATACATTTTCTCATGTGGCTTTAGTTGTCTAGAGGCATAAGCAGTTACCTTTCCTTCCTGCATAAGTACACAGCCTAGTCCATTCAAGGACGCATCACTGTAAATCACAAACTCTTTACCCATTTCTGGTTGTACTAAGACAGAAGCTTCAGTGAACAATGCATTTAACTTATCAAAACTCTGCTGACACTTTTCAGTCCATTCAAACTTGAAATCTTTCTGTAGCAATCTTGTCAATAGAGTAGCTATCATGGAAAATCCCTCTACAAATCGTCTATAATAACTGGCGAGACTAAGAAAACTTCTGACCTCTGATAGATTCCTAGAAGGCTTCCAAAAAAAATGGCCGAAATCTTGCTCGGGTCAACTCTAATACCTTCACTTGAGACTATATGTCCAACAAAACCAACTTCCCGTAACTAGAACTCACTTTTGCTAAACTTGGCATAAAGCTGATTATCTCTCAAAGTCTGTAAAACTGTTCTTAAATGCTCTGAATGCTCAGTCTTATCATGAGAATAAATCAAGATATCATCAATGAACACAACTACAAATTTATCCAAGTAAGGTTTGAAAATTCGATTCATTAAGTCCATGAAAATTGCAGGAGCATTAGTCAAGCCAAATGGCATCACAAGAAACTCATAATGGCCATACTTAGTCCAAAAAGCAATCTTTGGAACATCTGACTCTTTAACTTGCAAATGATAATATCCGGATCTCAAATCTATCTTGGAGAACACAGTACCTCTCTTCAATTGATCAAACAAATCATCAATTCTAGGCAGTGGATACTTGTTCTTAATAGTCACCTTGTTAAGCTGCCGATAATCTATACACAATCTCATCGAACCATCAGTCTTTTTCACAAAGAGCACTGGTGCACCCCATGGTGAACAACTAAGTCTTGCAAAGACTTTCTCTGCTAGTTCCTGCAGCTAAACTTTCAATTTTCTAAATTCCATTGAAGCCATTCTATAAGGAGTAATAGAAATGGGTGTTGTACCCAGAACCAATTCAATACCAAACTTAACTTCTCTGATAGGAGGTAAACCTGGTAGTTCTTCCGGAAACACATCAGGAAACTCACATACCAAAGGCACTAATTCAATTTTCAACTCTGGATCTTTAGTATTCAACACAAAAGCAAGATAAGCTTTATATCCTTTTCTCAAGCATTTTTGAACAGACATAATAGAAATCATGGCAATTGAACTATCTGACTCATCTGAATTAACACGAAGAATTTCACCATTTTCGCATTTCAACTCAATGAATTTCTTTCCACAATTCATTATCACGTCATGCACAGTCAACTAATCCATACCAAGAATCACATCAAACTCATCAAATGACAATAGCATGAGATCGACTGGAAAACAGTAACCTCTAATCATCAAAGGGCAATTTTGACATACTTTGTCTACTAATAAATCTTGACCCAATAGATTCGATACTTTAATCACAAATTCTGTAAACTCTATGGACATGTTCATACTAGGCATCAATTTCATGCAAACATAGGAATGGGTCGAACCCGGATCAATCAAAGCAATAACATTAACATCATGAAGAGAAAATGTACCTGTAATTACATCCGGGAAGGATGTCTCCTCACGAGCACAAATAGCATAGGTCTTTGCACCTCTACCTGCCCCTATTCCCGGACTTCTCTGAAGTCTGCTTCTAATAAGGGTATTGCCTGATCTTACACTCAGTATTACTTCTCTTTTAACCATCTCAGGACACTCCTAAATGAAATGATTTGATGCACCACATCGAAAACAACTAGTCTCAGTTGCTCGACATTAACCTGGATGACATCGACCATATTGAGGATAGTCAGGTATATCAGGCTGAATACTGCCAACACTTGCAATTGAAGTTGTCTGAGCTTTTTGACCCATAAATCTTCTACCTCTGTTTCGGCTAGAATACCCTGCTGAAAAATTAGATCTCGTAGATAACTCTCTAGGCCTTTTGGATGTAGACTGAAACGACTTGTTCATCTGTCTTTTTTTCATGTCTTGCATCTCAATTTTAGCTTTACCCTTTCCTTTTAGCAACTTCTCTGCCTTACAAGCTTTTTCAACTAAAATGACGAACTCTTTTATTTCTAAAACACCGATTGACACTAGAATATCATCATTGAGCCTATCTTCAAATCTATTGCACATAATAGCTTCAGTAGACACACACTCTTGAGCACAATCACAATTACTAAGTCTAACAAATTCACGTTCATATTCAGTCACTATCATCTTACCCTGCTTTAGTTCAATGAATTCTTTTCTTTTCTGGTCGATGAACCTGTGACTAATGTATTTCTTACGAAACTCCTCCTGAAAGAAATCCCAAGTAATCCTCTCTTTCGGTACTACTGACACAAGTGTCTTCCACCAATGGTAGGCAGAGTCTCGTAAAAGTATGCACTCTTCAAGTGTGCAGGATAACTCATCAAAGACCCTGATAGTATTCTCGAGCCAAAATTTAGCTTTCTCTGCATCGCCATATTTAGTAGCCCGAAACTCTTCGGCCCCTTGTTTTCTAATTTTATCAACTGGTGGCTTCTCTCTTCTGACTGTATCTATGAGTGGGGAACCTACATGGGTAGCCTAAGGATCATGAGGGGTGGAGATCTAATGGCCAGATTCGTACGAACGAACTTGGCAAACCATTCATTCATAGCTTGGAAGAAGGCTTCTCCTGCCCCTCCTCCCAGACTAACTATAATGGGCCTTTCACTACTATCTGGTGGCACTGTCCCTTCTGCGGGAGCAGGTGCGTTACTTTCTACATCATCTGCACCAACTCGTTCGGGATCCATAACAGTAAAAGAAAAACATTTTAAAATCGTCAAGAGTCGTCACACTATCAAAATATAAGTATGGCATGTATAGCTAGACTCTTACTCATACTGAATATTTTGAGAATCGACTAAACTCTTGCTCTGATACCAATAAATGTAACACCCCTTACCCGAGACCGTCGCCAGAGTCAAGCACGAGGCGTTACCAGGCTTATCTTACCTGTTAGGGGCATAAAAAAATTTACTTTTTTTAAATATTAATTTTCTCACATTCATCCAATAAATCCCTAAAAAGGGCCTTCGAGGCCCTAAAACGTGCAATTGGAACGGTTCGGCACCAAGCCGGGAACATTAAAAATTTTTCCAATTACTAACACAAATCAAAACAATTTATTTCACTATTCATAATAAAACTATCCATCTGCGTAACAGTCACTAAATTAATTATAACTCGAGTTATGAAACTTGAAATTTCAATCCGTAAATTTTCTTTGAAACTAGACTCATATATCTTCTTACCATAATTTTTACAGAATTTTTGGTCTGGCGAATTTGTACAGGTTATTCATTAAATGTTCCCTTGTTTGGCAGTTCAGCTGACCTGACCTCTCTTCACTAAAAATAGATTATCTCATTATACAGAAATTGGATAATGTTTTTGTTTGTTTCTAATGACAATAGACTCAATGAGGAATCTATACATATTAAATTTGATTTATAATTTTTTTTTACAATTTCTAGTGATTTCCCAAAGTTGAAATAGGGGATCACGAAGTCACTCTGAACTAGTCTTACAGAAATTTAAATATCTCAGAAAATAGACTTTCTTTGCTTGCTCTGTTTCCTTCCTATGAAAATAGACTCAATAAGATTTAATTCCATATATCATTCACCATTTAATTTCATTTCTAAAAATTTTAGTGATTTTTTAAATCCACGTCACTGCTGCTGTTTCCTAACTATTCCATGGCCAACTCTTACTCTTTCATAGTTTCTTTGCATCAAACCTCATTTAGGCGTACATAATACCAAAACATGTTCATATTTAGCTATATCATAAGCTAATCATTACCAAGTATTCACATTCCATTCTTTAATCATATCATATGGACATACACACAAAATAGCCAAGTCCCTATACATGCCATAACTTAAAGTATTTCTTGTCACAAAATACCGAGATAGCTCATTGATAGTGTAAGGCGATCTTGACGTCCTTACAATTTTTCGAATTGGCTTTGGGATACTATAAAAAGGTGAGAAAAGAAAAGGAGTAAGCATAAAGCTTATTAATTTTGCATGTAAATAAATAACAACATTCTAAATGAATTATCAAGATAACTTGAACCTTTCGAACATGGACTTATCTTTCCTTCCCTTTGGCACACTCTTTGAATTTTCCGTTGAACCATTTGGAATAGTAAGGATACATGGGTACCTTTCCTTTTTAAACTCATCATTGCCATGTTTTGACATGGTCCTACGTGGTATCCTTGCCTTATGAACTCACCATTGTCATGCCTTGGCATGGTCTTACATGGGATCTTTGCCTTATAGTTTATCAATGCCATGTCTTGACATGGTCTTACATGATTTCCTTGCCTTGTGGAACATACCAATGCCATGCCTTGGCATGGTCTTGCTTGGTATCCTGAAACCCTAATGTCATGACATTTGTATCTTACACATTCCTAAGGTTCAACCGGGACTTTTAATTATCAGTTCTTCGTCAATTCTTGCTTGAATCATCAAGGAATAAATTTACAAAATAAATATATAGATGCTGAAAAATAACATCATTAATTATAAATAATAAAACATTGCATTTACTTACCACAAACTTACCTCGATACAAAATACGATCAAATATTTTGATTTAGTCCTCAACCTTTTTCTTTCCTCGGTCTAACCCCGAATTTTGTTCTTTTTGATCTATAATAGCAAATTTAACTTATTTAATATTCACATTTATCAAAAAATTCCTTAACTCTAACTTTGACAAAATTATGATTTTCCTCCTAAACTTTTGCATATTTACACTTTTTCCCCAAGGCTTGGAAATGAAATTTTATCCCTAATTCTTATGTTTTATGACATGCTGATCATTTATTTACCAACGGCAACATCAAATTCCCACTCTAACATGTACTTATGACCATTAAGTATTTTTATCGATAATGTCGTTTTACACATTTTCGCTTAAAATTGCTTAGCTCAAGTCGTTTAACATAATTTCAATTTTCATATTCTACCATAAAACATCAAAATAAACATATTTCACCTATGGTTATTTTTCCAAATATGAACCCTAGGTTAAATTATTGCTAGAATCACTTACTATGAAGCTTGGAAGTTTGACAAAACCCTAGCTATGAAGAACCCTTTAAATTTCGGCCTAATGAAGAAGATGGGCACATTTTTGCCATCTTTTTCCCTTTTTTAATCTTTTAATTACCAAATGACTAAAATACCCTTCATTAAAACTTTAGTTATTTTTATCTATGTATGTCCATTTTTGTCCATGAAAACCTAATGGTCTAATTCCATTTAAGGACCTCTACTTCAATTATACTCTTCAATTTAATCCTTTAGCATCTAAAACTAATATTTATCAACTTTTGCAATTAAGCCCTAGTAGGCAAATTAAGCATTCTATCTATAAAATTTTCCATCGATACTCTAACACATGCATCTAATCACTCATATTTATCAACTTTTCTATCTCAGATTCGCGGTTTCACAACCACTATTCTGTTTAGGCCTTATTTTGGGATGTTACATTGGCGGCACTATAAGAAAAGAGAAAGGAAAAAGGGTAAGCATGGGAGCTTAGTAAGTACATATATGCAAATAAGTGTAATTAGAAACACATTTGTCAAACAATGGCTTATCATACTTAAGTGATATATCTTTTTATCCTTACTATCTTACTCTTCCTCTTTTATGCATGTGACAGCCCAAAGTTGACCCTAGTCGGGAAGTGGTTTCGGGACCGCTAAACCGAGTCACCGAAATGTTTGAATGTGATACTTATTGTGTAGAATATGTAATTATGAATGTGTGAAAATTTCAAGCTTCAATTTGGTTGATTTCATGTGAATTTAGTCAATAGGACCTATGTGAGAAAATTCTAAAATGTGATAGGTCAATGTGTGAGGACCTACTAGTGCATGTGGACAAAGGGGGGACTTGCATGTCAAATTCCCCCCCTAATGAGTAGTGGCCGGCCATGACAAGGAAGGATGGGCAAAACATGTCATGAAACATGTTTTGTTAGTGGAAGAATAAAATAAGGAGTATGGGTAATAAAGAAATGGAAAACAAAAGAAAAAAAAATGTGTGTGTGGTGTTTGTCCCCCCATTGCCGTGAGCTAAACAAGAGAAAGGGGGAATTTTGTTCATCCTTTTCTCATCTTCATGCTTGCCAAAAACTAGAAAGAAAAACAAAGAAAAATTTTCTCATCCTTGGTTCATCCTTGGCCAAAAATTTTAAGGAGGAAAAAAGAAGAAAGGTGAAGAGATTCGGCCATGCATGTAGCTAGGCTAAGGTATGTTTGATGATGTTCCATGAGAGGCATGCATGTTTTAGTTGTTAGCTTGAGTTCTACCTAACCCATGGTCTAAATCTTGCTATGTGATGGGAATGGCACTTGACCATGGATGAATCATTCTTGGTTGATGTTTGATGTTGTGGTGATGAGGCATGAGGATGAGTTAAGATTCGGCCTAGGTAGAGGTTGTGTTAATGCCATTGCATGCAAAATATGAAGCTTGTTAATGATGCATGTGATGATGGCTTGATGATTCTTGAACCTCCTTTTTAGCATTTTTTGTTGTGTGAGCACATATGTGCATTGGTTGCTAAATGGAGAAGAATCGGCTAGCAAGATGTGTGCTAAGGCCGAATGTAACTTTGCATGTTAATGAGCAATGCATGTGTTAAATTGATGAAAAGGGGGAGGATGCTTTACTAGTGTGTACATGTGGGTATTAAGTGTTGAAATCGACCCCAAAAATGGACATGCATATTCGGTCAAGGGCAAGAAATTAGCTAATATGTGGTGTTGATGCATGATTTTTGCATGTATGAGACTTTAATGTCTAATGTATAAATATGGGCTAAGTGCCTTGTGTTCATCTTTTGATGCCTAAAATGATGAAATCAATTTATTTGTTTGATTAAGCTCAAGAGCAAAGGGGAAATAAAACCGATAAAGGGAAGGAAAAAGTGGTTGAATAGCTAGCGGAATCGTTCGACAACACCCGAGGTAAGTTCTTGAGTAAGAGAGCTTAAATTTCGATGTGATTAAATCATGCTCTATGTGTGGCTATTGAGCCGAATGTGCAAGGACAATATGTGCCTTGTGTTTGAGTTTCGTAAACGAAAATGAAATATGAATGTGCTATGAATTATTGTTAGATGTGCATGATTAATTGAATGCTGTCCGGGCTAAGTCCCGAAGGCTTTGTGCTAAGTGAATATATTCGGATTAAGATCCGAAGGCCTTTGTGCGAGATACTAAATCCGGGTTAAGTCCCGAAGGCATTCGTGCGAGTTATTAAATCCGGGTTAAGTCCCGAAGGCATTCGTGCGAGTTATTAAATCCGGGTTAAGTCCCGAAGGCATTCGTGCGAGTTGTTAAATCCGGGTTAAGTCCCGAAGGCATTCGTGCGAGTTATTAAATCCGGGTTAAGTCCCGAAGGCATTCGTGCGAGTTGTTAAATCCGGGTTATGTCCCGAAGGCATTGTGTGAGTTACTAAAACCGGGCTATGTCCCGAAGGCATTTGAACGAGGAGCTATATCCGGTTAAATCCCGAAGGTACGTGATTTGGTAATGAATGAGCTTGCTGTAAAATTCCAGCGAATACTCGAAAAACATCCCAATATGGGGATATGTTACGTATGTGTTGAATTTAATCGAGCCCTTACAAATAAATGTTCGCTCAGTTGATAAACGAGCTACCGGCCTTCGGCCAAGTTAGTTTATTGTGTATGTACATAAGGGTTGTTAATGTTGTGAAGCAAGTTTGATATCGGTAAATTGCGTATTATGAAATATTCCGTTTAGCTAAATGTGTGCTATTCTTTGTGCATGCTGGAATTCCTTGCTCAAACTTACTAAGCATAAATTGCTTACTCGTTACATTGCTCCTCTGTTTTATAGATTTTTGGTTCTCCAGCTATCGGACTCGGGATCTTGAAGTCGAAGTCGCCCACACTATCAAAGGCTCTTTTGGGTACTATTTTGGTTGAATTTTGTTATGGCATGTATAGGACTACCCGTTGTTGTCTTTCGAGTACTTTATGAAATGTATAAGTGTACAGCCATGCGAAAATGGCTTTTAGAAGTGGAGTATGGCATTAGACCATTCGTATTTATGAATGTATAGATGGTTTCATGATGTAACTATGTTGGAATGGAAGTGTTGAGCAAATGATCAGCCACTAGAATGGCTAAGTATGATCATATGTGGGCTTATGTATGACAAGGCCCTAGTTGGTCCATGAAACCCCAAATTAGGTAAGGTTCACTTTGAAAACAGAAGCTGATAGCAGCAGTGGTGTGGATTGGAAAAATCACAAGAATTCGTAGGAGTGGAATTAAATAGTGAATAAATTATGTAATCGAACCTTGATGAATCTACTTTCATATGGAAGTAACGAAACAATTATAGGAACAGTACAGAAAGAGATATTCGGGTTCTTGTGGAACAGGGCCAGAACAGTTTCTGGATTCACTGTTCCGCCTTTGGAAATTCACTATAAATTGACCAGAGATAATTAGGGGTCATACCATATATGTATGGATTCCTCTCTGAGTCTAGTTTCCATATAAACAAACGGGATCAGTATTGAAGCTCTGTGCAGAGAGATATCCCAGTCGTAATGGGAAAAGGTCAGTGTAGTCGACCCCTGTAACATGGGAGACTTTGACTAATAAACTGTACTAATTGGCCCGACCAAAAATTCTAGAAAAAAATCCATAGGTGGGGACATGAGTCTATTTTCAGGGAAAAATCACAAAACTGATTTTTGAGTTGTGAAACTCAAGATATGATTTTTGAAGCGACTAGTACTCAGACTGGGCAGTGTCTGGAAAAATTTTTCAAAGTTTGTTAACATCTCGTGTCCGACTCCGGTGTCGGTCTCGGGTTCGGGGTGTTACATTTTATTGGTATCAGAGCTACGGTTTAGTCGATTCTAGGACTACCGTAATGTTTTGGGTCTAGCTATACATGCCATTTTATGTGATTACTTGATAGTGTGGTGATTTCCGACAATTGTAAATGTGTTTATTTATAGTAATGGATCCCGATCGTGACCGAGAAATAGCTGATGATCTTGAGAGTGTAGCGCCTGCTCCCGCACAAGGGACAGTGCCGGCGGACTCTCAACCTAATGCTAGTAATCAGAATGATGAAGCTAGACAAGCATTCTATAGCGTGATGAATGATTGGTTTAACCAATACATTCGAACTAATATGGCTGTTCCACAACCTCCATTCCCGACAAATACTACCCCCGCACCTACAATACCACCGGTAACGGACCAAATAAGGTCAAATAAGCCCCCAGTTGACAGAATCCGAAAACATGGGGCTACTGAATTTAAGGTTATGGATAGCGATGATGCCGAGCAAGCTGAATTTTGGCTGGACAACACTATCCGGGTACTCGATGAGCTATCTTGTACACCCGATGAATGCCTAAAGTGTGCTATCTCCTTGCTACGTGATTCTGCCTACTATTGGTGGAGTACTCTGACTTCTATTGTGCCCCGAGAGCAAGTAACTTGGGAGTTTTTTCCAAACTGAGTTTCGGAAAAAGTATATCAGTCAGAGATTTGTTGATCAAAAACGGAAGGAATTTCTTGAGCTTAAGCAAGGCTCCATGTCGGTTACTGATTACGAGCGAAAATTTGTTAGACTTAGCAAATACGCTCGGGAATGTGTTTCGTCCGAAGATGTTAGGTGTAAACGCTTCGAGGATGGGCTGAATGAAGATATAAAAATGTTCGTTGGCGTTCTTGAAATACAAGAGTTCGTGGTACTTGTTGAACGAGCTTGTAAAGCCGAAGAGCTTAGAAAAGAAAAGCAAAGAATTGATGAGGGAACTGGAGAGTTTCGTAAAACATCCTCGGGGAGGTCTCTTCAACAGACATCGAAGAGATTTCGAGATGATGCGGGCCAGTTTAGAGGCACTTCGGGCCTTTTTGGACGAGATCGTGATCGACCCCCTGTGGGTACACGAGGCACTTTGGTCGCCAGTGTTGGGAATGAACGTCGAGACAGGACGAAATGCCGATATTGCGGTAAATGGCATTCGGGGAGTTGTAGATTTCCTGACCGCTCCTGTTACAAATGCGGATCAGTGGACCACTTCATTAAAGATTGCCCGAGGTTGTCGGGGCAGAATGCAAATCAGAGTGGGAGACCGGGTGCTACCACTGCTCGAGGTAGACCATCTGGAAATATGGGCAATGCTGGTGGTGGTCAGAGAGGATCTAGAGATGATATAACCAGATCCGAAGCCCGTGCGCCTGCTAGAGCTTATGCTATACGTGCCCGCGAGGATGCTTCTTCGCCTGATGTTATTACCGGTACATTCACCCTCTTTGATACTAATGTAATTGCTTTGATTGACCCCGGTTCTACTCATTCTTACATATGTGAAACCTTAGCATCCAGTAAGACTTTACCTATTGAGTCTACTGAGTTCGTAATTCGGGTGTCAAATCCTTTGGGTCGTTACGTGCTTGTCGACAAAGTGTGTAAGAAATGTCCCCTGGAAATTCGAGGTTCCTGTTTCCCGGCGAACTTGATGCTCTTGCCGTTTGATGAATTTGATGTTATCCTTGGTTTGGATTGGTTGACCGCGCATGATGCGATTGTGAATTGCAAGAGCAAGACTATTGATTTGAGATGCGCAAATAACGAAGTAGTCCGAATTGAGTCTGCGGACTTAGAGGGGATGCCAGCTGTAATATCAGCAATGTTGGCACAGAAATATGTAAGAAAAGGGTGCGAAGCATACCTTGCGTATGTACTTGGTGACAAAGAATTAGAAAAGAAACCCGAATCTGTGCCGGTGGTTTGTGAATACCCGGATGTTTTTCCGGAAGAATTACCGGGTTTACCACCTGTTCGGGAGGTAGAGTTTGGTATTGAGCTTGTACCTGGGACTATGCCGATTTCGATAGCTCCGCATCGTATGGCACCAACCGAGTTAAAGGAGTTGAAAGCTCAGTTGCAAGAACTGACGGATAGAGGTTTCGCTCGACCAAGTTTTTCACCTTGGGGTGCACCAGTATTGTTCGTGAAAAAGAAGGACGGAACCATGAGGTTGTGCATTGACTATCGTCAGCTGAATAAAGTGACGATAAAGAACAAATATCCGTTGCCGCGCATCGATGATTTGTTCGACCAACTGAAGGGAGCCTCAGTGTTCTCAAAAATAGATTTGAGATCGGGCTATTATCAGTTGCGAATCTGAGATTCAGATATTCCCAAAACTGCCTTCAGAACGAGATATGGTCACTACGAATTCTTAGTGATGCCGTTTGGGCTCACTAATGCCCCTGCAGTATTTATGGATTTGATGAATCGGATCTTCAGACCATATTTGGATCGGTTCGTAGTGGTGTTCATTGATGACATTTTGGTCTATTCAAGAGACGAGACCGAACATGCTGAGCATCTGAGGCTAGTGCTGCAAATTTCGCGGGATAAGCAGTTATATGCTAAGTTCAGTAAGTGTGAGTTCTGGTTAAGAGAGGTTAGCTTCTTGGGTCATGTGGTATCCGCGTCGGGTATTCGAGTTGACCCGAATAAAATTTCAGCCATACTTGACTGGAAACCTCTGAGAAATGTTACTGAAGTTCGGAGCTTTTTGGGGCTCGCCGGTTATTACCGACAATTTGTGAAAGGTTTCTCGAGGATAGCCACACCAATGACGAAGCTACTTCGAAAGGATGTTAAGTTCGAGTGGACGGAGAAATGTCAGAAAAGTTTCGACCAACTGAAAACTCATTTGACTGAAGCTCCAATTTTGGTGCAACCCGAATCAGGTAAAGAGTTTGTCATTTATAGTGACGCATCCCTACTTGGGTTGGGTTGCGTATTTATGCAAGAAGGTCGAGTCGTGGCCTATGCGTCGAGACAATTGAAGCCACATGAGAGGATTTATCCGACCCATGATCTCGAACTAGCTGCCATCGTGTTTGCTTTAAAAATATGGCGACATTATCTGTTTGGTGAAAAGTGCCATGTATTTTCGGATCACAAAAGTCTCACATATTTGATGACTCAACGAGACTTGAATCTGCGACAAAGACGTTGGCTTGAGTTGTTGAAAGATTACGAGCTTGTCATTGATTACCACCCGGGAAAGGCTAACGTGGTTGCGGACGCCTTAAGCCGGAAGTCATTGTTTGCTTTACGAGCGATGAACGTGCATTTGTCTGTTCTACCAGACAGTGTGTTAGTAGCTGAATTAAAAGCTAAACCATTATTGACTCACCAAATTCGTGAAGCTCAGAAAGTCGATGATGAATTGGTTGCAAAACGGGCTAAGTGTTTTCCGAACGAGGAATCGGAGTTTCAAATTGATGATGATGATTGTTTGAGGTTTAGAAATCGTTTGTGTGTTCCAAGGAATTCGGAACTCATTTCGATGATTCTGAACGAAGCCCATTGTAGCCGAATGTCAATTCACCCGGGGAGTACGAAAATGTACAATGATTTGAAACGTCAATTTTGGTGGCATGGTATGAAACGGGACATCTCTGACTTTGTTTCGAGATGTTTAATATGTCAACAAGTGAAAGCGGAACATCAAGTGCCTTCAGGATTACTCTAGTCGATCATGATACCCGAGTGGAAATGGGATCGAGTCACAATGGACTTTGTGTCCGGACTGCCCTTGTCAGCAAGTAAGAGGGATGCGATATGGGTTATTGTTGATAGACTGACTAAGTCGGCTCATTTCATCCCCGTACGTACGGATTTTTCATTGGATAAACTAGCTGAATTGTACGTTTATCAAATTGTGAGATTACACGGGGTACCTGTTTCTATCGTGTCGGATAGAGATCCGAGATTCACCTCACGATTTTGGAAGAAATTGCAAGAAGCTCTGGGTACTAAGCTGCATTTTAGCACTGCTTTTCACTCCCAAACCGATGGTCAATCCGAGCGGATAATTCAGATACTTGAGGATATGTTGAGATGTTGCATCCTCGAGTTCAGTAGTTCATGGGAACGGTATTTACCTTTGATTGAATTCGCTTACAACAATAGTTTTCAATCAAGTATTAAGATGGCACCTTATGAGGCTTTGTACGGTCGTAAATGCCGTACACCATTGTTTTGGACCGAGCACGGTGAAAGCAAAATTTTCGGAGTTGATTTGATTAGAGATGCTGAACAGAAAGTAAAGGTAATCCGTGAAAGTCTGAAGGTATCCACGGATCGTCAGAAATCGTACGCAGATTTGAAACGAAAAGACATCGAGTATCAGGTGGGAGACAAAGTGTTCCTTAAGGTTTCACCTTGGAAAAAGATACTCAGGTTCGGCCGTAAGGGCAAGTTGAGCCCAAGATTCATTGGGCCGTACGAAATCTCCGAACGAGTTGGTCCGGTTGCGTATAGATTGATTTTGCCCCCGGAGCTTGAAAAGATTCATGACGTCTTTCATGTTTCGATGCTTCGACGCTATCGATCTGATCCATCGCACATAATTAGCCCATCGGAGGTTGAAATTCAAGTCGACATGAGCTATGAAGAAGAACCGATGCGTATCCTAGCTCGTGAAGTGAAGGAGTTGCGAAACAAAAGAGTTCCGCTAGTAAAGATGTTATGGCTCAAACTCGGGATCGAGGAAGCTACTTGGGAGACCGAGAGCTCGATGAAAGAACGATACCCAAACCTATTTACCGGTAAGATTTTCGGGGACGAAAATTTCTTAAGTGGGGGAGAGTTGTGACAGCCCAAAGTTGACCCTAGTCGGGAAGTGGTTTCGGGACCGCTAAACCGAGTCACCGAAATGTTTGAATGTGATACTTATTGTGTAGAATATGTAATTATGAATGTGTGAAAATTTCAAGCTTCAATTTGGTTGATTTCATGTGAATTTAGTCAATAGGACCTATGTGAGAAAATTCTAAAATGTGATAGGTCAATATGTGAGGACCTACTAGTGCATGTGGACAAAGGGGGGGACTTGCATGTCAAATTCCCCCCCTAATGAGTAGTGGCCGGCCATGACAAGGAAGGATGGGCAAAACATGTCATGAAACATGTTTTGTTAGTGGAAGAATAAAATAAGGAGTATGGGTAATAAAGAAATGGAAAACAAAAGAAAAAAAATGTGTGTGTGGTGTTTGTCCCCCCATTGCCGTGAGCTAAACAAGAGAAAGGGGGAATTTTGTTCATCCTTTTCTCATCTTCATGCTTGCCAAAAACTAGAAAGAAAAACAAAGAAAAATTTTCTCATCCTTGGTTCATCCTTGGCCAAAAATTTTAAGGAGGAAAGAAGAAGAAAGGTGAAGAGATTCGGCCATGCATGTAGCTAGGCTAAGGTATGTTTGATGATGTTCCATGAGAGGCATGCATGTTTTAGTTGTTAGCTTGAGTTCTACCTAACCCATGGTCTAAATCTTGCTATGTGATGGGAATGGCACTTGACCATGGATGAATCATTCTTGGTTGATGTTTGATGTTGTGGTGATGAGGCATGAGGATGAGTTAAGATTCGGCCTAGGTAGAGGTTGTGTTAATGCCATTGCATGCAAAATATGAAGCTTGTTAATGATGCATGTGATGATGGCTTGATGATTCTTGAACCTCCTTTTTAGCATTTTTTGTTGTGTGAGCACATATGTGCATTGGTTGCTAAATGGAGAAGAATCGGCTAGCAAGATGTGTGCTAAGGCCGAATGTAACTTTGCATGTTAATGAGCAATGCATGTGTTAAATTGATGAAAAGGGGGAGGATGCTTTACTAGTGTGTACATGTGGGTATTAAGTGTTGAAATCGACCCCAAAAATGGACATGCATATTCGGTCAAGGGCAAGAAATTAGCTAATATGTGGTGTTGATGCATGATTTTTGCATGTATGAGACTTTAATGTCTAATGTATAAATATGGGCTAAGTGCCTTGTGTTCATCTTTTGATGCCTAAAATGATGAAATCAATTTATTTGTTTGATTAAGCTCAAGAGCAAAGGGGAAATAAAACCGATAAAGGGAAGGAAAAAGTGGTTGAATAGCTAGCGGAATCGTTCGACAACACCCGAGGTAAGTTCTTGAGTAAAAGAGCTTAAATTTCGATGTGATTAAATCATGCTCTATGTGTGGCTATTGAGCCGAATGTGCAAGGACAATATGTGCCTTGTGTTTGAGTTTCGTAAACGAAAATGAAATATGAATGTGCTATGAATTATTGTAGATGTGCATGATTAATTGAATGCTGTCCGGGCTAAGTCCCGAAGGCTTTGTGCTAAGTGAATATATTCGGATTAAGATCCGAAGGCCTTTGTGCGAGATACTAAATCCGGGTTAAGTCCCGAAGGCATTCGTGCGAGTTATTAAATCCGGGTTAAGTCCCGAAGGCATTCGTGTGAGTTATTAAATCCGGGTTAAGTCCCGAAGGCATTCGTGCGAGTTGTTAAATCCGGGTTAAGTCCCGAAGGCATTCGTGCGAGTTATTAAATCCGGGTTAAGTCCCGAAGGCATTCGTGCGAGTTGTTAAATCCGGGTTATGTCCCGAAGGCATTGTGTGAGTTACTAAAACCGGGCTATGTCCCGAAGGCATTTGAACGAGGAGCTATATCCGGTTAAATCCCGAAGGTACGTGATTTGGTAATGAATGAGCTTGCTGTAAAATTCCAGCGAATACTCGAAAAACATCCCAATATGGGGATATGTTACGTATGTGTTGAATTTAATCGAGCCCTTACAAATAAATGTTCGCTCAGTTGATAAACGAGCTACCGGCCTTCGGCCAAGTTAGTTTATTGTGTATGTACATAAGGGTTGTTAATGTTGTGAAGCAAGTTTGATATCGGTAAATTGCGTATTATGAAATATTCCGTTTAGCTAAATGTGTGCTATTCTTTGTGCATGCTGGAATTCCTTGCTCAAACTTACTAAGCATAAATTGCTTACTCGTTACATTGCTCCTCTGTTTTATAGATTTTTGGTTCTCCAGCTATCGGACTCGGGATCTTGAAGTCGAAGTCGCCCACACTATCAAAGGCTCTTTTGGGTACTATTTTGGTTGAATTTTGTTATGGCATGTATAGGACTACCCGTTGTTGTCTTTCGAGTACTTTATGAAATGTATAAGTGTACAGCCATGCGAAAATGGCTTGTAGAAGTGGAGTATGGCATTAGACCATTCGTATTTATGAATGTATAGATGGTTTCATGATGTAACTATGTTGGAATGGAAGTGTTGAGCAAATGATCAGCCACTAGAATGGCTAAGTATGATCATATGTGGGCTTATGTATGACAAGGCCCTAGTTGGTCCATGAAACCCCAAATTAGGTAAGGTTCACTTTGAAAACAGAAGCTGATAGCAGCAGTGGTGTGGATTGGAAAAATCACAAGAATTCGTAGGAGTGGAATTAAATAGTGAATAAATTATGTAATCGAACCTTGATGAATCTACTTTCATATGGAAGTAACGAAACAATTATAGGAACAGTACAGAAAGAGATATTCGGGTTCTTGTGGAACAGGGCCAGAACAGTTTCTGGATTCACTGTTCTGCATTTGGAAATTCACTATAAATTGACCAGAGATAATTAGGGGTCATACCATATATGTATGGATTTCTCTCTGAGTCTAGTTTCCATAGAAACAAACGGCATCAGTATTGAAGCTCTGTGCAGAGAGATATCCCAGTCGTAATGGGAAAAGCTCAGTGTAGTCGACCCCTGTAACATGGGAGACTTTGACTAATAAACTGTACTAATTGGCCCGACCAAAAATTCTAGAAAAAAATCCATAGGTGGGGACATGAGTCTAGTTTCAGGGAAAAATCACAAAACTGATTTTGAGTTGTGAAACTCAAGATATGATTTTTGAAGCGACTAGTACTCAGACTGGGCAGTGTCTGGAAAAATTTTTCAAAGTTTGTTAACATCTCGTGTCCGACTCCGGTGTCGGTCTCGGGTTCGGGGTGTTACAATGCATACCTACTACATCTCATCACATACTAAGGTCTTCATTCAAGAGTTTAGTATACATACCTGTAATTACTCATAAAATAACTCAAGTACATTCTCTCTATCAACATACCTCATTGGAAGTATCGTCAATCCATTCATCGAGTTACCCCTATTTTTTGAACACTCAACAATATCAATGAATACACGGATATTTTACTCTTAAGTACTATACAAGTAGGCAAAGCTACCTCGTACTTTGTAATACTTGCATATTTGAGCTACTTACGGGCTTTTTCACCAAGTCAGTGCCTAGACCCCATAGCTCTATCATGTAATCTCTATATGTATTGCCCGCTCATTGAGCTACTCACGGGTCTGCACACAAGTCAGTACCTGGACCCACATTGCATAATTCACTTATCTCATGAACTCAGACTCAACTCATGAGTTCAGACCACTCAATTTCTCATGACTTATATTTATATCCTATACTATTTTCGAGGTTCGACAGGCTCTCGTGTCTAACTTGATGTTGTCGCATTTGTTCATAATATGGATTACTTTTATTTTGCACTATTCATACTTTCGTGGTATCGAGTAAGATTATGATACATGGAAAAATTATAAAGCATTTAAAGTATGCTAAAATAACACATTTTTTACTTACGTACTTACCTCGGCACAAAATGATGGAAACGAGCCTAATCGTCGTAAACTTTGTTCTTCCCTCGATCAAGACCCGAATCACATTTCTCCTGATCTAAATGTTGCAAATTAGCTATTTAATACACAATTCATTCAATTCAACTTAAGATCATACTTTGGTAAAATAACCATTTTGCCCTTGAACTTTACAAAAATTACGATTTTACCCATAGGCCCGAAAATTGATTTTTATCACATTTTCTCACTAACCAAGCCTAGATGATTACTTTTTATACTAGAACTAGCTCACAATCCTCATTATTTCACACATTTATCACCTATTTTATAACTTCTGCAAAATAGTCCTTAGTTAGGATTTTCACGAAAACTACTTCACAAAATTGTTTATTACACTACCATAGCTCATTTTCTTACATAAAATTTCAGAAAAAAAAACATGAAAACACTCATGGTAAAACCCTATACTTTCAACCATTTTGCAAAATAGTCCCCTTGTTAGAAAGCTCATGCTACAAAGGTTCAAAAATACAAAAATCACTAAGAATAACCTTCTAAATGACTTACTTGCGAGAGAAAAAATGGATAATATTTTATGTCTCTAAACCCCCTTTTGTTTCTACAAAATTGGTGGAGAAGATGACACTATAGCTTCCTTTCTTTTATTTTTATTTTAGTCAAATAAGTTATCAAAAGCTCACCTAACCTAGTCGCCATGCCTCATTTGTCCCCTATGGCCGGCCAAGCTTCTCTTAAGGGTCTATTTTCCCTTTAAAGACCCTAAATTATGGTTCTCTAGCTATTTGAAACCCTTAGCTATAAGAATAAGACTTTTTAATTTATGCGATTTAGTCCTTTTAGCGATTAAGCTCATAAACGCTAAAATTAATTCACCAAAATTTTCATGCACCTTTATAAACATGTCATCACACATAAAATAATATTAAAATAATTTCAACGGCTTCAGAATAGTGGTTCTAAAACCACTATTCTGACTATTCCCAAAATCGGGTTGTTATAGGTCTAACTCAAGCTGCAGTATTACCCGATCTCATATTTTGTACTGGATTTTGTTCAGCTAACTCAGGGCATTCATGAACAAAATGATCCATCGATCTACATTTAAAACAGGCCCGATCATGCAACCTACAACTGCTGAGATATCGTTTACCATAATGTTTACACTCAGGTTGATTCGATCTAACATTACCAACACTAGCTACTAAGGTAGCTCTCGAACTCATAGGTGGTCTATCCTGATCCTATCTAGGATAACTCAAAGTAGCCTTAGTCATCTCTGAACTTCTTCGATGCTGACTAAAATGACTTGTAACACCCCAAAAAGATAGGTATTTATTTTGTATGTTATGTTGTGTAAATGTATGCTTGTTTCAGTGGTTGAGTGTCATGAGGAGTGTTGAAGAGGTCTTGAGTTCAAGCCTTGGCTTATGCAAAAATATTAATTTTGGCTTGAATAAACCCTGCCTCCTGATAGTAAGATACTTAAATAAATATAGGAAGGATGTGTCATAAAAAAATTGGTTGGTTCAGGGATAGAGGCGTGTTACTGCTGCTAGTAGGTCTTGGGTTCGAGCTCTGTGGCACACAAGGGTGTTCTTTTTGTTGCTATGTCGTGTAAGAGGTTGAGTGATAGTGGGATACTAATGCTTATGGGTGGTTGAGAGTGTTAAGGAAAGTCGGAAGTATGTAGCCGTATTCAAGGAGGGTTTTGGGGAAATTTTAAGAGAGAATAAGGGGGATGAGGTGTGAGGTAGTTGTCTGCTAAAAGTTGAACTCTCCTTGTGCCAAAATTGGTCATAGGCAATTAGTGTCACAACTTGTTTATTATTGTTCTCTTTTTGGTTTCTGCCTATGAGTTTTCTTTTGCTTCCTTAGACCTCCTGGTAGAGGCTGAATATTGCTTGTTCATTCGGGTATTTTTGCTTTGCTCTACAATTGTTGGTGCTCTCTTTTTTGACCATTTGTTTCTTCTTGCAACTGACTTATTCTTCTTTCTTTTGGGTTTTCCTTTCTTGACTGATTTCTCCTAACAGCTCTTTTCCCCCTCAACACTTTTCTTAGGCTGAATATCTTCTCTCTTCTCCCCTTCTGTTTCTTTTCCCTCTCTACCTTCCTATTTCACTTGGTGCATTGGCGAATAGTGCTTGGTAAGTCTCTGTTATGTTTCTTCGCCCTCGGGTTTTCTCTTCTGGCCCCTCATTCGTGGTACTCTTTTAGTTTTTTTTTGGAATTACTTGAAGAGTGAAGGGGTTTTCAAAGGATTGTTGAAGCATCCAAAACCTTCCGCTTATCACTCGATTAATGGTAACTTGACCCTTAGATATCACGTAGTGAACTTGGTGCATGATTGGTGTTATAAGGTGTTGGACGATTGTCTTATTTTCCTATATCTGATATTGTATTTTCTATAATCCTGTTTTTGATTCAAGCCGTGTGTGAGTAAGTAAACATCATTAATGGACTCCCATGGTATTGCAACTTCTCGACAAGGAGGGTGTGATCAACCTTTATGAACGGATTTAGGGGGCTAAATCACGCTCCTCAATCAAGGCAGGTATCGACTGTTGTTTCGGGTTAAGAGTTAAAAAGAGGAGATTAACTCTGTTGACTAATGGAAAGCCTTGTATGAATGTAGGTTTGGTGCTCGTGGTCTATTGGCACTTTCCGCAAGCAAGGTATGTAATCACACTATTATTTGCATATAATGGCAAAGTAGGAAATGTATGATTGTTGACACTACACGAGCATACGCTCGTTCACGTAATGAGCTGAGTGCACAAAACATGGGCATTCGATCATTGAGGCCACCATGAACGATTTCATGACCTTAGGCCGATTTTGGCCATGATGGACCGAAATGGGTCATGTGGGCCCCACAAGCTCTTGGGCCCCGCACGGGTGCACTGCACAGATGTGTGAAGACTTCGGGATAGGCTGTGTAGTTCACACAGCAAGGCCACTATTTCGACTTATTGGGCACCCGAGCGTGTAGGCCTCATGGGCCATGTTATGGGCTTTGGCCCATTTCCACTGTTAATGATTAGGGTTGCACGAGTTGTCTGAGACGACTGTGGACCTACTATAGGGTCGATAATGACATTTAGACCTCGTGCTGATGAAATGACTATTATTCCACTAAGAGGTAAAATGAATGATATACTCTTCTGATATTTTTGGTTGTATTCGAGCATGACATTTTGCATACGCATATTATATGATGACATGACATGATACGTGAGGGGATGGAATGATATATTTGGAGGAAGTTACTGTACTGGCAGCTCTGTTGCAAATATTGTTTAGTGCCACACCGGTGCTATATTCTAGAGTGTAGGGATGGGTAGGTTGATTTTATCCCCACATGGAGTGTAGGGCTGGACGGAGTGGAGTATAGAGGATGAATGGGTAGGATCTCTTTTGCATACTGATACTGACTGAATTGGGCTAAGGCCCATACTGATACTGTTACTGTAATGGGCTAAGGCTCACATTGATATTGCCTCTGATAAGGGCTTACGCCCAGACTGTTTTACGCTGCATGATTTACTGTTTGAAACATAGGGATTACGAACTGGGTTTTGGTAACTCACCCGTTTGCTTATTGCACAGGTAATCCTTAGGTGGGTCGATGCTGCGAGGGACTCGGAGATGGCCACACCACTATTTACACTTCTGCATTTGACTTTTAAGTAAAAGTAGTTTATTTGGGTAATTTTATGTAATAAAGCCGCTTTAAGTTTTATTTTTATTTGGGGATTTATAATGTTGGTTTATTTTCGTTAGCAGTAGGACTCAGGTTTTCAAAAGATAAATGTTTTCAACTACCATGCTACACAATTTGTTCTAAAAGCTTCAAAGGCAAAGACTATTTTTAAAGTATAATAACAATTAATATGAAAGATGGTTTGCTAAACCAACTTACGATTTAATGATAAACAAGATAGGGTAACTACTCCTAAAGATTGCAACGGAGTTTTAATACAAAACGGACTTTACATGAAACTATGCTTTTTCAGAACACTCTAATGTGTCATTGCAGATTCGATATAACGTCTAGATCGGGTTTGGAGTGTTACGTTTAGTGGTATCAGAGTCAAGTTGCAAAACTCGGCTGTGGATTTGGGTTTTTCTAAAAACGTAAATTCTAAAAGAATTGTTTTAAATGGTGGAAAAAATATTTTGAAGTGTTGTTTCTAAATGTGTGGTCTACGAGTCCCCGGTACCGATCTTGTAAGTTCTCTAAAACTACTATTGATTTAATTGAAATGCTGGATTACTGTAGATAATAGACTATACTGAGACTTTGCTAGGTAACCTAAAACTGTAGTAAGACTACGACTGCGAAAACGAACAAACTTTGAATTATGATGCTATTTCTCATAAATCATTCATTAATAGACAGTGGAACTGTAAAATTGATGCATAAAAATGTTAATACAGATAATATGTAAATCGATAATGAGCACTAGAGGTACTCGTGGAAGGGGTACTAGAGGCCGCGTTGGGGTCCGTGGAGGTGCTCGGGCTAGGTCGTCAGCATCGGGCCATATGCCTAAGAATAAAACTAAAGAGGCATGGGCTTCACATGTAACTGAAATTAGGTCTCATGATCTTGTAGCTGGGGATGATGCACTGTCGTAAGCTATGTGCGAATTTGGAAAGGGTCACTGGGCCTAATACTGGTACTGTGGGCTGTAGGTTAATGACGAAATGACTCAGGTCTAATGGGGCTGAGATTTTTAGGGTTATTGCTGGAGTTGCCCCTAATATGGCTGAATATTGGATTGAGGCTACTGAGAGGATCATGGACGACCTCGACTGCACCCCTGAGCAGAAACTAGAAGGTGCAGTGTCTTTGCTGCGAGATGAAGCCTATCAATGGTGGCTTATGGTGAAAGAGGGTACTTAGCCTGACGGGGTTGACTTAGGAGTTTTTCAAGAATGCATTCCAAGGGAAATATGTGGACGCTAGTTATGTAGATGCCCGAAGGAGGGAGTTTTCGAATCTGACCCAGTGGGATAAGTCAGTAGTTGAATATGAGTCCGAGTTTTACGACTTAGGCACTATGCATGTGGGATGGTGGCAACGGAATATGAGTGTTGTGTTCGTTTCGAGGATGGCCTCAGAGATAATCTGTGAGTTTGATTGCTCCACAGAGGGAGCGAGATTTGCTGTTTTGGTGGAAAAGGCAAAATCACTGAAGATGTAAAGCGTGCTGAGTGCCAGAATCGTGAGTTAGACACCAGTAAGAACAAGAGGGTTGGGAGCCTTCAGGTTCAGCTATGAGGCCTAAGAAAAAGGCAAGAGTTGATGGGATATACAGAGTTAGGCCCCCTATTCCTACTTTGGGTCGCAGTCTTCTGCTAATGTGGAAATACCATCAATGAGCGTGCTGGGTGGAGATGGGGAAGTTTGAGGTGCGGGTCTTTGGATCATCACATTAGAGATTGCCACGTAGGCCTGATCAGATGCAAGCTACTGGTATGGGTACTATTTAGCCACCGAGAGGGATTCAACAACCATTGAGGACTGTAGTCAGCCAGAGGTGAAAATGGTATGGCCGTGGCATGGAGAACCAAGTAGAGGTGCTGGTCATGTTGAGGTGAGGGCAGCTGGTACTGTTTATGCTGTACATCACCGAGAGGACAGAAACGCCCTAGATGCTATTACGGGTACTACTTTATTCATAATGTACCTATATGCATTGATTGATGTTGGGTCTTGCACTCGTAGTGCATGTACTATATCTGAGACTTTGGGTGTGATGGTTGAAATGCTATGAGTGAGGTTACTGTGTTGAGT